>NW_027221869.1:0-47281 GCF_041296265.1 Equus caballus | reverse complement strand
CGCGCGCGCGCGCGAGGAGAGGAGAGGAGCGCGCGGCTGCTGGGCCGCCGTCCTGGGAGGCGTGGGAGGCGTCGGCGAGCCGCGCCTGCCTGCCCAGAGCCGAGCCCGGCGGAGTCCGGCCGCGCTGTGCTGCTCTCTCCCGGGCCGGGCTCGTCCGTCCCCGGCGTCCGTGGACGGCGCTCCGCGTCCCCGCTGGGCACAGCAGCCCGGGCCGTGCACAGCCACGGCCGCTAGCCTGAGGAGGCCGTCCTTCAGCTCCCGCTCTTCCTGCTCGCCGGACACGGACGACCAGGGCGCCTGCGAAGAGGATTCCATCTGAGAGAGGTACCTGGGGGGCGTGGGCCTGGGGGCTGGTGGGAGGCGAGCGTGTCCTGAGGAATAGGCTTGTGCGCCGAGAGGTGCCCGTCAGGTCGCGGGACAGCTGTGCGGTGCGGGGAGCGAGGGGGGTCTCTTCGTGCGCTTGAGGCGTTCGTGGAACGGGCGGTGTGTGCCGGGCACCTGCCCAGGGGCCAGCCTGGGCATGCGGTGCCCGGGAGTCGGGCGCTGAAGCGCCAGCCGTGGTCTTGCTTCTTGGAAGGACAGACGCGAAGTCGATAAGGACACTGGTCTCGAGGCGTTCTGAGGAGTGCGGGTCTCCTCTTTTCGAGGCTACGTTCCGTTGGGTTTTCACGAAGCCTGTTGTGGGCCTGAAGCTCAGGCCGGTTCAGGGGAAGTGGCCTGTCGAGGGCCACGTAAGATTTGTGTGCAGAGCCAGTGCTTTCCAAAGCCGTGACTGTGCAGAAGTCTACCTGTTAGGGGTGCAGTGGGGGCTGTCCGGGGAGCGTTGTGAGCAGAGGTATGTGCCCCACACTTGAAAGCATGGAAGAGAAAGCGTGAGGCTGGAGGGTGCTCCGTTCGTTCCCTCCTTGCACAGAAAGTCTGGAGAGTTGACTTTGGGACAAGTCCTTCCTTTCCTCTGGTCGGTGCGTGTTCAGTGGTCTGGACACTTGGTGAGCAAGACTGACAGGCTGTTTGACGTACTGGCCCTCACAGCCTGGTTGGAAAGGACAGACAGGCAGCAACCAATTACCTAGGAGATACGTAAAAGCAATTTTGTGTGAGTGTTGAGAAAGACGGCATTTCCTGTTAGACTTGGTGACTCAGGCAGTGATGTTGAAGCTGAGAGCAGATGCCTAAAAGAAAAGGAGGACCTGTGCGGGAGAGTGTTGGACAGGGCAAGGGAGGAGTAGGGCCTGTCAGAGGAGCTGAAAGCATGCCCTGGAGACTGGGGCCGCCGCGTAGGGACTGTAGGGTGGGGAAAGAAAACTTTTCGATTGAGGCTGGCGCTTTCTCTAGGTTTTTGGGGACTGAGCGTGGTGATTCAGAACGTGGACTCTGGAGCCAGACTCTGTCACATGGGTCCTGGCTCTGCCACCTACGGGCTGTGTGAACTCGGGCAAGTTACTGTACCATTCTGTGTGTCAGTTTCCTGATCTGTAAAACGGGGATGATTATCATACACACTCCATAGGTGAGTGTAAAGGTGAGAGGATATTTCATATCCGTAAAGTACTTAGAGCAGTGTCTGGCCTTTAGCAGGCGTTAGTAGTGGTTGATTAAAGAAATGGCTAAATGCATACCTAACTATTCAAGGCTTGGAGGCTGTCCCTGGTGAAACGTGTGAACTTGAATGGATTACACCCAACTTTGTTTTGTTTTGTTTCCTTTCGGCTTGCAGTTGCTACTGACCGCATCTGCAGCACTGTGGAATTAGAAATAATCTGCCTCGACTTGGCTGCTCTTGGTAAAACAATCTAATGCTGTCCAAATTATCCCAGGGAAATAAAAGCCTTTTCAGTAGCATAGTAGGGTTAGGCTTATTTAATATGTATTGTTTATATTGGTTTGTTTAGTGTTTGTTGGTAACTTTGTGTTTTTTCTTTTTTTTTTTTTTTGGCAAAGCTGCTCGGTTAAAAAAAGCAGATTAGCTAGGAAATGGTTCAGACCCAGAGAAAAGTAGAGAGTCGTGTAAGCAGAGCACGCCTTTCCTTGACTCTCTGTCGAGAGCTTTTGTGATTCCAGCTGCTCTCTGCCTCAGACACGGTGCCCTCTGCGTGTGCAGTCATCTAAACAGTTCAGGTCTGGGACCGTGGAGAATCCAAGGCGGTATAGTCATGCTTTGCTTAACAGTGGGGATGAGTTCTGAGGAGTGTGTCATGGTCAGGCAATCTCGAGACTGTGCAAACACCACGGAGTTCCTAAACCTGGATGGCAGAGCCTCCTACACACCTAGGCCATATGGGACTAATCTGATGGGACCCCCGTTGTTGACTGAAACGTCCCGATGTAGGGCATGACTGTACTTCCCAACTCCAAGGGCACGGAAGTGTAGCCTGTGGGGCTTTGGAAAAGAACAGAGACGCTCAAGGCCTACTCTGGACCCACTGACTCAGAATCTACTGGGATAGGTCCCGGCTTTAAAGACCAGACGTAGTCCTCCTCTGCAGACATCTCATCAACGGTTTTTCACGCTGGGTTTTCCCTCATCTGAGAAAACAGGCCAAGAGATTGTGAGGATCCATAATTAGTGTTTTAAGACATTTGGCAGGACTCAGTGTTTTTCACGTTCTGTGATACTGGATCTGCATCTGCACTGTAATGTGTTAAACCTTGAAATCTTGTCCAAAAGTCATGTCATTACCTAGAGAATCCTTCTGTGAATTCCAGGCAGATTGCCATCTTTCTGCTTCCGCCTCCTCACCTTGACAATGGGGAGAATAACGGTAACCTGCCTTTTGGATGTGAGGATTAAATGAGACAGTTGGTGCAAAGCAGTCGGCACAGGATCTGGCACAAAGTGAAGCCTTCAAGAAATTATGATTGCAGTAGTTTTGATTTCCCTCCAGTCGGAATACAGTTTAGTTGAAGTTAGTAGCTGTGCCACAGCTGTGTCTCAGGCTGGTGTCTGCCGCCCTGAGCTAAGCCATAAAAATCCCTGGAATAACTTTTCAAAGCCTGTTAGCCTCTTGAGGCTCCTACACTTTTTTATTTTATTTTATTTTATTTTATTTTATTTTATTTTATTTTATTTTATTTTATTGCAGTAACAGTGGATCCTAAGATGATATAGCTTTCAGATGTACGTTGTAATATATTTTGAATTCTGTGTAGATTACATCGTGTTCACCACCCGAAAACTAATGATAGTCCGTCACCTCACATGTGAGCCTCATCACCCCTTTGGCTCTCTCCCCTCCCCCCTCCCCTATGGTAACCACCAATGCAATCTCCTTTGCTCTGTGTGCGTTTGTCGTTGTTTTTATCTTCTCCTTATGAGTGAGATCACACGGTGTTTGACTTTGTCCCTCTGATTTATTTCACTTCACATAATACCCTCAAGGTCCATCGACGTTGTCACAAATGGGCGGATCTCATCATTTCTTAGGGCCGAGTGGCATTCCATTGTGTATACATACCACATCTTCTTTATCCATTCTTCCCTTGATGGGCACCTAGGTTGCTTCCAAGTTTTGGCTGTTGTGAATAATGCTGCAGTGAGCCTAGGGGTGCATGTGTCCCTCTGCATTGGTGTTTTCAAGTTCTTTGGATGAATAGCCAGCAGTGGGCTAGCTGGATCATACATATGGTAGATGTATTCTTAGTTTTCTGAGGATACTCCATCCTGCTTTCCGTAGTGGCTGCACCAGTCTGCCCTCCCACCAGCAGTGCAGGAGAGTTCCCTTCTCTGCACATCCTCTCCGACACTTGTCTCTTGTCTTGTTAATTAGAGCCATTCTGACCAGAGTAAGGGGACATCTCCTTGTAGTTGTGATTTGCATTTCTCTGATCGCTAAGGATGTTGAGTCCCTTTCCATATGCCTGTTGGCCATCCGTATACCTTCTTTGGAGAAATCACTGCTCAGATCTTTTGCCCGCCTTTTCAATTGGGTTGTTGATGTTTTTTGCTGTTGAGATGTATGAGTTCTTTCTGTGTTTTGGATATTAACCCCTTATCCGATATACGGTTTGCAAGAATCTTCTCCCAGTTGTTAGGTTGTGTTTTGGTTTTGTGGATGGTTTCCTTTGCGGTGCAGAGGATGTTTTTTGACTTTGATGTAGTCCCGTTTGTTCATTTTGTATTTTGTTTCCCTTGCCCAGTCAGACGTGGTACTTGAAAATAGGCTGCTAAGACTGATGTCAAAGAGCACACTGCCTATGTTTGCTTGTAGACGTTGCATGGTTTCGGGTGTGACATTCAAGTGAAAGCCGAGGGAGGAGGCTGCAGTTCCCCGAGAGCGAGCGTAGCGGGGACCCTGCGTCCCTGTCAGCGCACCTTCCCGCTCCGCGAAGGTCCCAAGCATGTGGGCGGGGCCGCAGGAGTTCTCCCAGGAGGGTGTCCCCGTCGCTGTCCGCAGTCCACCGCCGGAGGGGGGGGGGGCGGGGCAACGGCCGGGCAGCGTCTGGGCGGCGGCGCGCGCGCGCGCGCGCGAGGAGAGGAGAGGAGCGCGCGGCTGCTGGGCCGCCGTCCTGGGAGGCGTGGGAGGCGTCGGCGAGCCGCGCCTGCCTGCCCAGAGCCGAGCCCGGCGGAGTCCGGCCGCGCTGTGCTGCTCTCTCCCGGGCCGGGCTCGTCCGTTCCCCCGGCGTCCGTGGACGGCGCTCCGCGTCCCCGCTGGGCACAGCAGCCCGGGCCGTGCACAGCCACGGCCGCTAGCCTGAGGAGGCCGTCCTTCAGCTCCCGCTCTTCCTGCTCGCCGGACACGGACGACCAGGGCGCCTGCGAAGAGGATTCCATCTGAGAGAGGTACCTGGGGGGCGTGGGCCTGGGGGCTGGTGGGAGGCGAGCGTGTCCCTGAGGAATAGGCTTGTGCGCCGAGAGGTGCCCGTCAGGTCGCGGGACAGCTGTGCGGCGCGGGGAGCGAGGGGGTCTCTTCGTGCGCTTGAGGCGTTCGTGGAACGGGCGGTGTGTGCCGGGCACCTGCCCAGGGGCCAGCCTGGGCATGCGGTGCCCGGGAGTCGGGCGCTGAAGCGCCAGCCGTGGTCTTGGCTTCTTGGAAGGACAGACGCGAAGTCGATAAGGACACTGGTCTCGAGGCGTTCTGAGGAGTGCGGGTCTCCCTCTTTTCGAGGCTACGTTCCGTTGGGGTTTTCACGAAGCCTGTTGTGGGCCTGAAGCTCAGGCCGGTTCAGGGGAAGTGGCCTGTCGAGGGCCACGTAAGATTTGTGTGCAGAGCCAGTGCTTTCCAAAGCCCGTGACTGTGCAGAAGTCTACCTGTTAGGGGTGCAGTGGGGGCTGTCCGGGGAGCGTTGTGAGCAGAGGTATGTGCCCCACACTTGAAAGCATGGAAGAGAAAGCGTGAGGCTGGAGGGTGCTCCGTTCGTTCCCTCCTTGCACAGAAAGTCTGGAGAGTTGACTTTGGGACAAGTCCTTCCTTTCCTCTGGTCGGTGCGTGTTCAGTGGTCTGGACACTTGGTGAGCAAGACTGACAGGCTGTTTGACGTACTGGCCCTCACAGCCTGGTTGGAAAGGACAGACAGGCAGCAACCAATTACCTAGGAGATACGTAAAAGCAATTTTGTGTTGAGTGTTGAGAAAGACGGCATTTCCTGTTAGACTTGGTGACTCAGGCAGTGATGTTGAAGCTGAGAGCAGATGCCTAAAAGAAAAGGAGGACCTGTGCGGGAGAGTGTTGGGACAGGGCAAGGGAGGAGTAGGGCCTGTCAGAGGAGCTGAAAGCATGCCCTGGAGACTGGGGCCGCCGCGTAGGGACTGTAGGGTGGGGAAAAGAAAACTTTTCGATTGAGGCTGGCGCTTTCTCTAGGTTTTTGGGGACTGAGCGTGGTGATTCAGAACGTGGACTCTGGAGCCAGACTCTGTCACATGGGTCCTGGCTCTGCCACCTACGGGCTGTGTGAACTCGGGCAAGTTACTGTACCATTCTGTGTGTCAGTTTCCTGATCTGTAAAACGGGGATGATTATCATACACACTCCATAGGTGAGTGTAAAGGTGAGAGGATATTTCATATCCGTAAAGTACTTAGAGCAGTGTCTGGCCTTTAGCAGGCGTTAGTAGTGGTTGATTAAAGAAATGGCTAAATGCATACCTAACTATTCAAGGCTTGGAGGCTGTCCCTGGTGAAACGTGTGAACTTGAATGGATTACACCCAACTTTGTTTTGTTTTGTTTCCTTTCCGGCTTGCAGTTGCTACTGACCGCATCTGCAGCACTGTGGAATTAGAAATAATCTGCCTCGACTTGGCTGCTCTTGGTAAAACAATCTAATGCTGTCCAAATTATCCCAGGGAAATAAAAGCCTTTTCAGTAGCATAGTAGGGTTAGGCTTATTTAATATGTATTGTTTATATTGGTTTGTTTAGTGTTTGTTGGTAACTTTGTGTTTTTTCTTTTTTTTTTTTTTTGGCAAAGCTGCTCGGTTAAAAAAAGCAGATTAGCTAGGAAATGGTTCAGACCCAGAGAAAAGTAGAGAGTCGTGTAAGCAGAGCACGCCTTTCCTTGACTCTCTGTCGAGAGCTTTTGTGATTCCAGCTGCTCTCTGCCTCAGACACGGTGCCCTCTGCGTGTGCAGTCATCTAAACAGTTCAGGTCTGGGACCGTGGAGAATCCAAGGCGGTATAGTCATGCTTTGCTTAACAGTGGGGATGAGTTCTGAGGAGTGTGTCATGGTCAGGCAATCTCGAGACTGTGCAAACACCACGGAGTTCCTAAACCTGGAT
This sequence comes from Equus caballus, assembly GCF_041296265.1. Lineage (NCBI taxonomy): Eukaryota > Metazoa > Chordata > Mammalia > Perissodactyla > Equidae > Equus > Equus caballus. Next base: position 40,568 of record NW_027221869.1, on the reverse strand, counting down.
GGCAGAGCCTCCTACACACCTAGGCCATATGGGACTAATCTGATGGGACCCCCGTTGTTGACTGAAACGTCCCGATGTAGGGCATGACTGTACTTCCCAACTCCAAGGGCACGGAAGTGTAGCCTGTGGGGCTTTGGAAAAGAACAGAGACGCTCAAGGCCTACTCTGGACCCACTGACTCAGAATCTACTGGGATAGGTCCCGGCTTTAAAGACCAGACGTAGTCCTCCTCTGCAGACATCTCATCAACGGTTTTTCACGCTGGGTTTTCCCTCATCTGAGAAAACAGGCCAAGAGATTGTGAGGATCCATAATTAGTGTTTTAAGACATTTGGCAGGACTCAGTGTTTTTCACGTTCTGTGATACTGGGATCTGCATCTGCACTGTAATGTGTTAAACCTTGAAATCTTGTCCAAAAGTCATGTCATTACCTAGAGAATCCTTCTGTGAATTCCAGGCAGATTGCCATCTTTCTGCTTCCGCCTCCTCACCTTGACAATGGGGAGAATAACGGTAACCTGCCTTTTGGATGTGAGGATTAAATGAGACAGTTGGTGCAAAGCAGTCGGCACAGGATCTGGCACAAAGTGAAGCCTTCAAGAAATTATGATTGCAGTAGTTTTGATTTCCCTCCAGTCGGAATACAGTTTAGTTGAAGTTAGTAGCTGTGCCACAGCTGTGTCTCAGGCTGGTGTCTGCCGCCCTGAGCTAAGCCATAAAAATCCCTGGAATAACTTTTCAAAAGCCTGTTAGCCTCTTGAGGCTCCTACACTTTTTTATTTTATTTTATTTTATTTTATTTTATTTTATTTTATTTTATTTTATTTTATTGCAGTAACAGTGGATCCTAAGATGATATAGCTTTCAGATGTACGTTGTAATATATTTTGAATTCTGTGTAGATTACATCGTGTTCACCACCCGAAAACTAATGATAGTCCGTCACCTCACATGTGAGCCTCATCACCCCTTTGGCTCTCTCCCCTCCCCCCTCCCCCTATGGTAACCACTAATGCAATCTCCTTTGCTCTGTGTGCGTTTGTCGTTGTTTTTATCTTCTCCTTATGAGTGAGATCACACGGTGTTTGACTTTGTCCCTCTGATTTATTTCACTTCACATAATACCCTCAAGGTCCATCGACGTTGTCACAAATGGGCGGATCTCATCATTTCTTAGGGCCGAGTGGCATTCCATTGTGTATACATACCACATCTTCTTTATCCATTCTTCCCTTGATGGGCACCTAGGTTGCTTCCAAGTTTTGGCTGTTGTGAATAATGCTGCAGTGAGCCTAGGGGTGCATGTGTCCCTCTGCATTGGTGTTTTCAAGTTCTTTGGATGAATAGCCAGCAGTGGGCTAGCTGGATCATACATATGGTAGATGTATTCTTAGTTTTCTGAGGATACTCCATCCTGCTTTCCGTAGTGGCTGCACCAGTCTGCCCTCCCACCAGCAGTGCAGGAGAGTTCCCTTCTCTGCACATCCTCTCCGACACTTGTCTCTTGTCTTGTTAATTAGAGCCATTCTGACCAGAGTAAGGGGACATCTCCTTGTAGTTGTGATTTGCATTTCTCTGATCGCTAAGGATGTTGAGTCCCTTTCCATATGCCTGTTGGCCATCCGTATACCTTCTTTGGAGAAATCACTGCTCAGATCTTTTGCCCGCCTTTTCAATTGGGTTGTTGATGTTTTTTGCTGTTGAGATGTATGAGTTCTTTCTGTGTTTTGGATATTAACCCCTTATCCGATATACGGTTTGCAAGAATCTTCTCCCAGTTGTTAGGTTGTGTTTTGGTTTTGTGGATGGTTTCCTTTGCGGTGCAGAGGATGTTTTTTGACTTTGATGTAGTCCCGTTTGTTCATTTTGTATTTTGTTTCCCTTGCCCAGTCAGACGTGGTACTTGAAAATAGGCTGCTAAGACTGATGTCAAAGAGCACACTGCCTATGTTTGCTTGTAGACGTTGCATGGTTTCGGGTGTGACATTCAAGTGAAAGCCGAGGGAGGAGGCTGCAGTTCCCCGAGAGCGAGCGTAGCGGGGACCCTGCGTCCCTGTCAGCGCACCTTCCCGCTCCGCGAAGGTCCCAAGCATGTGGGCGGGGCCGCAGGAGTTCTCCCAGGAGGGTGTCCCCGTCGCTGTCCGCAGTCCACCGCCGGAGGGGGGGGGGCGGGGCAACGGCCGGGCAGCGTCTGGGCGGCGGCGCGCGCGCGCGCGCGCGAGGAGAGGAGAGGAGCGCGCGGCTGCTGGGCCGCCGTCCTGGGAGGCGTGGGAGGCGTCGGCGAGCCGCGCCTGCCTGCCCAGAGCCGAGCCCGGCGGAGTCCGGCCGCGCTGTGCTGCTCTCTCCCGGGCCGGGCTCGTCCGTTCCCCCGGCGTCCGTGGACGGCGCTCCGCGTCCCCGCTGGGCACAGCAGCCCGGGCCGTGCACAGCCACGGCCGCTAGCCTGAGGAGGCCGTCCTTCAGCTCCCGCTCTTCCTGCTCGCCGGACACGGACGACCAGGGCGCCTGCGAAGAGGATTCCATCTGAGAGAGGTACCTGGGGGGCGTGGGCCTGGGGGCTGGTGGGAGGCGAGCGTGTCCCTGAGGAATAGGCTTGTGCGCCGAGAGGTGCCCGTCAGGTCGCGGGACAGCTGTGCGGTGCGGGGAGCGAGGGGGTCTCTTCGTGCGCTTGAGGCGTTCGTGGAACGGGCGGTGTGTGCCGGGCACCTGCCCAGGGGCCAGCCTGGGCATGCGGTGCCCGGGAGTCGGGCGCTGAAGCGCCAGCCGTGGTCTTGGCTTCTTGGAAGGACAGACGCGAAGTCGATAAGGACACTGGTCTCGAGGCGTTCTGAGGAGTGCGGGTCTCCCTCTTTTCGAGGCTACGTTCCGTTGGGGTTTTCACGAAGCCTGTTGTGGGCCTGAAGCTCAGGCCGGTTCAGGGGAAGTGGCCTGTCGAGGGCCACGTAAGATTTGTGTGCAGAGCCAGTGCTTTCCAAAGCCCGTGACTGTGCAGAAGTCTACCTGTTAGGGGTGCAGTGGGGGCTGTCCGGGGAGCGTTGTGAGCAGAGGTATGTGCCCCACACTTGAAAGCATGGAAGAGAAAGCGTGAGGCTGGAGGGTGCTCCGTTCGTTCCCTCCTTGCACAGAAAGTCTGGAGAGTTGACTTTGGGACAAGTCCTTCCTTTCCTCTGGTCGGTGCGTGTTCAGTGGTCTGGACACTTGGTGAGCAAGACTGACAGGCTGTTTGACGTACTGGCCCTCACAGCCTGGTTGGAAAGGACAGACAGGCAGCAACCAATTACCTAGGAGATACGTAAAAGCAATTTTGTGTTGAGTGTTGAGAAAGACGGCATTTCCTGTTAGACTTGGTGACTCAGGCAGTGATGTTGAAGCTGAGAGCAGATGCCTAAAAGAAAAGGAGGACCTGTGCGGGAGAGTGTTGGGACAGGGCAAGGGAGGAGTAGGGCCTGTCAGAGGAGCTGAAAGCATGCCCTGGAGACTGGGGCCGCCGCGTAGGGACTGTAGGGTGGGGAAAAGAAAACTTTTCGATTGAGGCTGGCGCTTTCTCTAGGTTTTTGGGGACTGAGCGTGGTGATTCAGAACGTGGACTCTGGAGCCAGACTCTGTCACATGGGTCCTGGCTCTGCCACCTACGGGCTGTGTGAACTCGGGCAAGTTACTGTACCATTCTGTGTGTCAGTTTCCTGATCTGTAAAACGGGGATGATTATCATACACACTCCATAGGTGAGTGTAAAGGTGAGAGGATATTTCATATCCGTAAAGTACTTAGAGCAGTGTCTGGCCTTTAGCAGGCGTTAGTAGTGGTTGATTAAAGAAATGGCTAAATGCATACCTAACTATTCAAGGCTTGGAGGCTGTCCCTGGTGAAACGTGTGAACTTGAATGGATTACACCCAACTTTGTTTTGTTTTGTTTCCTTTCCGGCTTGCAGTTGCTACTGACCGCATCTGCAGCACTGTGGAATTAGAAATAATCTGCCTCGACTTGGCTGCTCTTGGTAAAACAATCTAATGCTGTCCAAATTATCCCAGGGAAATAAAAGCCTTTTCAGTAGCATAGTAGGGTTAGGCTTATTTAATATGTATTGTTTATATTGGTTTGTTTAGTGTTTGTTGGTAACTTTGTGTTTTTTCTTTTTTTTTTTTTTTGGCAAAGCTGCTCGGTTAAAAAAAGCAGATTAGCTAGGAAATGGTTCAGACCCAGAGAAAAGTAGAGAGTCGTGTAAGCAGAGCACGCCTTTCCTTGACTCTCTGTCGAGAGCTTTTGTGATTCCAGCTGCTCTCTGCCTCAGACACGGTGCCCTCTGCGTGTGCAGTCATCTAAACAGTTCAGGTCTGGGACCGTGGAGAATCCAAGGCGGTATAGTCATGCTTTGCTTAACAGTGGGGATGAGTTCTGAGGAGTGTGTCATGGTCAGGCAATCTCGAGACTGTGCAAACACCACGGAGTTCCTAAACCTGGATGGCAGAGCCTCCTACACACCTAGGCCATATGGGACTAATCTGATGGGACCCCCGTTGTTGACTGAAACGTCCCGATGTAGGGCATGACTGTACTTCCCAACTCCAAGGGCACGGAAGTGTAGCCTGTGGGGCTTTGGAAAAGAACAGAGACGCTCAAGGCCTACTCTGGACCCACTGACTCAGAATCTACTGGGATAGGTCCCGGCTTTAAAGACCAGACGTAGTCCTCCTCTGCAGACATCTCATCAACGGTTTTTCACGCTGGGTTTTCCCTCATCTGAGAAAACAGGCCAAGAGATTGTGAGGATCCATAATTAGTGTTTTAAGACATTTGGCAGGACTCAGTGTTTTTCACGTTCTGTGATACTGGGATCTGCATCTGCACTGTAATGTGTTAAACCTTGAAATCTTGTCCAAAAGTCATGTCATTACCTAGAGAATCCTTCTGTGAATTCCAGGCAGATTGCCATCTTTCTGCTTCCGCCTCCTCACCTTGACAATGGGGAGAATAACGGTAACCTGCCTTTTGGATGTGAGGATTAAATGAGACAGTTGGTGCAAAGCAGTCGGCACAGGATCTGGCACAAAGTGAAGCCTTCAAGAAATTATGATTGCAGTAGTTTTGATTTCCCTCCAGTCGGAATACAGTTTAGTTGAAGTTAGTAGCTGTGCCACAGCTGTGTCTCAGGCTGGTGTCTGCCGCCCTGAGCTAAGCCATAAAAATCCCTGGAATAACTTTTCAAAAGCCTGTTAGCCTCTTGAGGCTCCTACACTTTTTTATTTTATTTTATTTTATTTTATTTTATTTTATTTTATTTTATTTTATTTTATTGCAGTAACAGTGGATCCTAAGATGATATAGCTTTCAGATGTACGTTGTAATATATTTTGAATTCTGTGTAGATTACATCGTGTTCACCACCCGAAAACTAATGATAGTCCGTCACCTCACATGTGAGCCTCATCACCCCTTTGGCTCTCTCCCCTCCCCCCTCCCCCTATGGTAACCACTAATGCAATCTCCTTTGCTCTGTGTGCGTTTGTCGTTGTTTTTATCTTCTCCTTATGAGTGAGATCACACGGTGTTTGACTTTGTCCCTCTGATTTATTTCACTTCACATAATACCCTCAAGGTCCATCGACGTTGTCACAAATGGGCGGATCTCATCATTTCTTAGGGCCGAGTGGCATTCCATTGTGTATACATACCACATCTTCTTTATCCATTCTTCCCTTGATGGGCACCTAGGTTGCTTCCAAGTTTTGGCTGTTGTGAATAATGCTGCAGTGAGCCTAGGGGTGCATGTGTCCCTCTGCATTGGTGTTTTCAAGTTCTTTGGATGAATAGCCAGCAGTGGGCTAGCTGGATCATACATATGGTAGATGTATTCTTAGTTTTCTGAGGATACTCCATCCTGCTTTCCGTAGTGGCTGCACCAGTCTGCCCTCCCACCAGCAGTGCAGGAGAGTTCCCTTCTCTGCACATCCTCTCCGACACTTGTCTCTTGTCTTGTTAATTAGAGCCATTCTGACCAGAGTAAGGGGACATCTCCTTGTAGTTGTGATTTGCATTTCTCTGATCGCTAAGGATGTTGAGTCCCTTTCCATATGCCTGTTGGCCATCCGTATACCTTCTTTGGAGAAATCACTGCTCAGATCTTTTGCCCGCCTTTTCAATTGGGTTGTTGATGTTTTTTGCTGTTGAGATGTATGAGTTCTTTCTGTGTTTTGGATATTAACCCCTTATCCGATATACGGTTTGCAAGAATCTTCTCCCAGTTGTTAGGTTGTGTTTTGGTTTTGTGGATGGTTTCCTTTGCGGTGCAGAGGATGTTTTTTGACTTTGATGTAGTCCCGTTTGTTCATTTTGTATTTTGTTTCCCTTGCCCAGTCAGACGTGGTACTTGAAAATAGGCTGCTAAGACTGATGTCAAAGAGCACACTGCCTATGTTTGCTTGTAGACGTTGCATGGTTTCGGGTGTGACATTCAAGTGAAAGCCGAGGGAGGAGGCTGCAGTTCCCCGAGAGCGAGCGTAGCGGGGACCCTGCGTCCCTGTCAGCGCACCTTCCCGCTCCGCGAAGGTCCCAAGCATGTGGGCGGGGCCGCAGGAGTTCTCCCAGGAGGGTGTCCCCGTCGCTGTCCGCAGTCCACCGCCGGAGGGGGGGGGGCGGGGCAACGGCCGGGCAGCGTCTGGGCGGCGGCGCGCGCGCGCGCGCGCGAGGAGAGGAGAGGAGCGCGCGGCTGCTGGGCCGCCGTCCTGGGAGGCGTGGGAGGCGTCGGCGAGCCGCGCCTGCCTGCCCAGAGCCGAGCCCGGCGGAGTCCGGCCGCGCTGTGCTGCTCTCTCCCGGGCCGGGCTCGTCCGTTCCCCCGGCGTCCGTGGACGGCGCTCCGCGTCCCCGCTGGGCACAGCAGCCCGGGCCGTGCACAGCCACGGCCGCTAGCCTGAGGAGGCCGTCCTTCAGCTCCCGCTCTTCCTGCTCGCCGGACACGGACGACCAGGGCGCCTGCGAAGAGGATTCCATCTGAGAGAGGTACCTGGGGGGCGTGGGCCTGGGGGCTGGTGGGAGGCGAGCGTGTCCCTGAGGAATAGGCTTGTGCGCCGAGAGGTGCCCGTCAGGTCGCGGGACAGCTGTGCGGCGCGGGGAGCGAGGGGGTCTCTTCGTGCGCTTGAGGCGTTCGTGGAACGGGCGGTGTGTGCCGGGCACCTGCCCAGGGGCCAGCCTGGGCATGCGGTGCCCGGGAGTCGGGCGCTGAAGCGCCAGCCGTGGTCTTGGCTTCTTGGAAGGACAGACGCGAAGTCGATAAGGACACTGGTCTCGAGGCGTTCTGAGGAGTGCGGGTCTCCCTCTTTTCGAGGCTACGTTCCGTTGGGGTTTTCACGAAGCCTGTTGTGGGCCTGAAGCTCAGGCCGGTTCAGGGGAAGTGGCCTGTCGAGGGCCACGTAAGATTTGTGTGCAGAGCCAGTGCTTTCCAAAGCCCGTGACTGTGCAGAAGTCTACCTGTTAGGGGTGCAGTGGGGGCTGTCCGGGGAGCGTTGTGAGCAGAGGTATGTGCCCCACACTTGAAAGCATGGAAGAGAAAGCGTGAGGCTGGAGGGTGCTCCGTTCGTTCCCTCCTTGCACAGAAAGTCTGGAGAGTTGACTTTGGGACAAGTCCTTCCTTTCCTCTGGTCGGTGCGTGTTCAGTGGTCTGGACACTTGGTGAGCAAGACTGACAGGCTGTTTGACGTACTGGCCCTCACAGCCTGGTTGGAAAGGACAGACAGGCAGCAACCAATTACCTAGGAGATACGTAAAAGCAATTTTGTGTTGAGTGTTGAGAAAGACGGCATTTCCTGTTAGACTTGGTGACTCAGGCAGTGATGTTGAAGCTGAGAGCAGATGCCTAAAAGAAAAGGAGGACCTGTGCGGGAGAGTGTTGGGACAGGGCAAGGGAGGAGTAGGGCCTGTCAGAGGAGCTGAAAGCATGCCCTGGAGACTGGGGCCGCCGCGTAGGGACTGTAGGGTGGGGAAAAGAAAACTTTTCGATTGAGGCTGGCGCTTTCTCTAGGTTTTTGGGGACTGAGCGTGGTGATTCAGAACGTGGACTCTGGAGCCAGACTCTGTCACATGGGTCCTGGCTCTGCCACCTACGGGCTGTGTGAACTCGGGCAAGTTACTGTACCATTCTGTGTGTCAGTTTCCTGATCTGTAAAACGGGGATGATTATCATACACACTCCATAGGTGAGTGTAAAGGTGAGAGGATATTTCATATCCGTAAAGTACTTAGAGCAGTGTCTGGCCTTTAGCAGGCGTTAGTAGTGGTTGATTAAAGAAATGGCTAAATGCATACCTAACTATTCAAGGCTTGGAGGCTGTCCCTGGTGAAACGTGTGAACTTGAATGGATTACACCCAACTTTGTTTTGTTTTGTTTCCTTTCCGGCTTGCAGTTGCTACTGACCGCATCTGCAGCACTGTGGAATTAGAAATAATCTGCCTCGACTTGGCTGCTCTTGGTAAAACAATCTAATGCTGTCCAAATTATCCCAGGGAAATAAAAGCCTTTTCAGTAGCATAGTAGGGTTAGGCTTATTTAATATGTATTGTTTATATTGGTTTGTTTAGTGTTTGTTGGTAACTTTGTGTTTTTTCTTTTTTTTTTTTTTTGGCAAAGCTGCTCGGTTAAAAAAAGCAGATTAGCTAGGAAATGGTTCAGACCCAGAGAAAAGTAGAGAGTCGTGTAAGCAGAGCACGCCTTTCCTTGACTCTCTGTCGAGAGCTTTTGTGATTCCAGCTGCTCTCTGCCTCAGACACGGTGCCCTCTGCGTGTGCAGTCATCTAAACAGTTCAGGTCTGGGACCGTGGAGAATCCAAGGCGGTATAGTCATGCTTTGCTTAACAGTGGGGATGAGTTCTGAGGAGTGTGTCATGGTCAGGCAATCTCGAGACTGTGCAAACACCACGGAGTTCCTAAACCTGGATGGCAGAGCCTCCTACACACCTAGGCCATATGGGACTAATCTGATGGGACCCCCGTTGTTGACTGAAACGTCCCGATGTAGGGCATGACTGTACTTCCCAACTCCAAGGGCACGGAAGTGTAGCCTGTGGGGCTTTGGAAAAGAACAGAGACGCTCAAGGCCTACTCTGGACCCACTGACTCAGAATCTACTGGGATAGGTCCCGGCTTTAAAGACCAGACGTAGTCCTCCTCTGCAGACATCTCATCAACGGTTTTTCACGCTGGGTTTTCCCTCATCTGAGAAAACAGGCCAAGAGATTGTGAGGATCCATAATTAGTGTTTTAAGACATTTGGCAGGACTCAGTGTTTTTCACGTTCTGTGATACTGGGATCTGCATCTGCACTGTAATGTGTTAAACCTTGAAATCTTGTCCAAAAGTCATGTCATTACCTAGAGAATCCTTCTGTGAATTCCAGGCAGATTGCCATCTTTCTGCTTCCGCCTCCTCACCTTGACAATGGGGAGAATAACGGTAACCTGCCTTTTGGATGTGAGGATTAAATGAGACAGTTGGTGCAAAGCAGTCGGCACAGGATCTGGCACAAAGTGAAGCCTTCAAGAAATTATGATTGCAGTAGTTTTGATTTCCCTCCAGTCGGAATACAGTTTAGTTGAAGTTAGTAGCTGTGCCACAGCTGTGTCTCAGGCTGGTGTCTGCCGCCCTGAGCTAAGCCATAAAAATCCCTGGAATAACTTTTCAAAAGCCTGTTAGCCTCTTGAGGCTCCTACACTTTTTTATTTTATTTTATTTTATTTTATTTTATTTTATTTTATTTTATTTTATTTTATTTTATTGCAGTAACAGTGGATCCTAAGATGATATAGCTTTCAGATGTACGTTGTAATATATTTTGAATTCTGTGTAGATTACATCGTGTTCACCACCCGAAAACTAATGATAGTCCGTCACCTCACATGTGAGCCTCATCACCCCTTTGGCTCTCTCCCCTCCCCCCTCCCCCTATGGTAACCACTAATGCAATCTCCTTTGCTCTGTGTGCGTTTGTCGTTGTTTTTATCTTCTCCTTATGAGTGAGATCACACGGTGTTTGACTTTGTCCCTCTGATTTATTTCACTTCACATAATACCCTCAAGGTCCATCGACGTTGTCACAAATGGGCGGATCTCATCATTTCTTAGGGCCGAGTGGCATTCCATTGTGTATACATACCACATCTTCTTTATCCATTCTTCCCTTGATGGGCACCTAGGTTGCTTCCAAGTTTTGGCTGTTGTGAATAATGCTGCAGTGAGCCTAGGGGTGCATGTGTCCCTCTGCATTGGTGTTTTCAAGTTCTTTGGATGAATAGCCAGCAGTGGGCTAGCTGGATCATACATATGGTAGATGTATTCTTAGTTTTCTGAGGATACTCCATCCTGCTTTCCGTAGTGGCTGCACCAGTCTGCCCTCCCACCAGCAGTGCAGGAGAGTTCCCTTCTCTGCACATCCTCTCCGACACTTGTCTCTTGTCTTGTTAATTAGAGCCATTCTGACCAGAGTAAGGGGACATCTCCTTGTAGTTGTGATTTGCATTTCTCTGATCGCTAAGGATGTTGAGTCCCTTTCCATATGCCTGTTGGCCATCCGTATACCTTCTTTGGAGAAATCACTGCTCAGATCTTTTGCCCGCCTTTTCAATTGGGTTGTTGATGTTTTTTGCTGTTGAGATGTATGAGTTCTTTCTGTGTTTTGGATATTAACCCCTTATCCGATATACGGTTTGCAAGAATCTTCTCCCAGTTGTTAGGTTGTGTTTTGGTTTTGTGGATGGTTTCCTTTGCGGTGCAGAGGATGTTTTTTGACTTTGATGTAGTCCCGTTTGTTCATTTTGTATTTTGTTTCCCTTGCCCAGTCAGACGTGGTACTTGAAAATAGGCTGCTAAGACTGATGTCAAAGAGCACACTGCCTATGTTTGCTTGTAGACGTTGCATGGTTTCGGGTGTGACATTCAAGTGAAAGCCGAGGGAGGAGGCTGCAGTTCCCCGAGAGCGAGCGTAGCGGGGACCCTGCGTCCCTGTCAGCGCACCTTCCCGCTCCGCGAAGGTCCCAAGCATGTGGGCGGGGCCGCAGGAGTTCTCCCAGGAGGGTGTCCCCGTCGCTGTCCGCAGTCCACCGCCGGAGGGGGGGGGGCGGGGCAACGGCCGGGCAGCGTCTGGGCGGCGGCGCGCGCGCGCGCGCGCGAGGAGAGGAGAGGAGCGCGCGGCTGCTGGGCCGCCGTCCTGGGAGGCGTGGGAGGCGTCGGCGAGCCGCGCCTGCCTGCCCAGAGCCGAGCCCGGCGGAGTCCGGCCGCGCTGTGCTGCTCTCTCCCGGGCCGGGCTCGTCCGTTCCCCCGGCGTCCGTGGACGGCGCTCCGCGTCCCCGCTGGGCACAGCAGCCCGGGCCGTGCACAGCCACGGCCGCTAGCCTGAGGAGGCCGTCCTTCAGCTCCCGCTCTTCCTGCTCGCCGGACACGGACGACCAGGGCGCCTGCGAAGAGGATTCCATCTGAGAGAGGTACCTGGGGGGCGTGGGCCTGGGGGCTGGTGGGAGGCGAGCGTGTCCCTGAGGAATAGGCTTGTGCGCCGAGAGGTGCCCGTCAGGTCGCGGGACAGCTGTGCGGCGCGGGGAGCGAGGGGGTCTCTTCGTGCGCTTGAGGCGTTCGTGGAACGGGCGGTGTGTGCCGGGCACCTGCCCAGGGGCCAGCCTGGGCATGCGGTGCCCGGGAGTCGGGCGCTGAAGCGCCAGCCGTGGTCTTGGCTTCTTGGAAGGACAGACGCGAAGTCGATAAGGACACTGGTCTCGAGGCGTTCTGAGGAGTGCGGGTCTCCCTCTTTTCGAGGCTACGTTCCGTTGGGGTTTTCACGAAGCCTGTTGTGGGCCTGAAGCTCAGGCCGGTTCAGGGGAAGTGGCCTGTCGAGGGCCACGTAAGATTTGTGTGCAGAGCCAGTGCTTTCCAAAGCCCGTGACTGTGCAGAAGTCTACCTGTTAGGGGTGCAGTGGGGGCTGTCCGGGGAGCGTTGTGAGCAGAGGTATGTGCCCCACACTTGAAAGCATGGAAGAGAAAGCGTGAGGCTGGAGGGTGCTCCGTTCGTTCCCTCCTTGCACAGAAAGTCTGGAGAGTTGACTTTGGGACAAGTCCTTCCTTTCCTCTGGTCGGTGCGTGTTCAGTGGTCTGGACACTTGGTGAGCAAGACTGACAGGCTGTTTGACGTACTGGCCCTCACAGCCTGGTTGGAAAGGACAGACAGGCAGCAACCAATTACCTAGGAGATACGTAAAAGCAATTTTGTGTTGAGTGTTGAGAAAGACGGCATTTCCTGTTAGACTTGGTGACTTAGGCAGTGATGTTGAAGCTGAGAGCAGATGCCTAAAAGAAAAGGAGGACCTGTGCGGGAGAGTGTTGGGACAGGGCAAGGGAGGAGTAGGGCCTGTCAGAGGAGCTGAAAGCATGCCCTGGAGACTGGGGCCGCCGCGTAGGGACTGTAGGGTGGGGAAAAGAAAACTTTTCGATTGAGGCTGGCGCTTTCTCTAGGTTTTTGGGGACTGAGCGTGGTGATTCAGAACGTGGACTCTGGAGCCAGACTCTGTCACATGGGTCCTGGCTCTGCCACCTACGGGCTGTGTGAACTCGGGCAAGTTACTGTACCATTCTGTGTGTCAGTTTCCTGATCTGTAAAACGGGGATGATTATCATACACACTCCATAGGTGAGTGTAAAGGTGAGAGGATATTTCATATCCGTAAAGTACTTAGAGCAGTGTCTGGCCTTTAGCAGGCGTTAGTAGTGGTTGATTAAAGAAATGGCTAAATGCATACCTAACTATTCAAGGCTTGGAGGCTGTCCCTGGTGAAACGTGTGAACTTGAATGGATTACACCCAACTTTGTTTTGTTTTGTTTCCTTTCCGGCTTGCAGTTGCTACTGACCGCATCTGCAGCACTGTGGAATTAGAAATAATCTGCCTCGACTTGGCTGCTCTTGGTAAAACAATCTAATGCTGTCCAAATTATCCCAGGGAAATAAAAGCCTTTTCAGTAGCATAGTAGGGTTAGGCTTATTTAATATGTATTGTTTATATTGGTTTGTTTAGTGTTTGTTGGTAACTTTGTGTTTTTTCTTTTTTTTTTTTTTTGGCAAAGCTGCTCGGTTAAAAAAAGCAGATTAGCTAGGAAATGGTTCAGACCCAGAGAAAAGTAGAGAGTCGTGTAAGCAGAGCACGCCTTTCCTTGACTCTCTGTCGAGAGCTTTTGTGATTCCAGCTGCTCTCTGCCTCAGACACGGTGCCCTCTGCGTGTGCAGTCATCTAAACAGTTCAGGTCTGGGACCGTGGAGAATCCAAGGCGGTATAGTCATGCTTTGCTTAACAGTGGGGATGAGTTCTGAGGAGTGTGTCATGGTCAGGCAATCTCGAGACTGTGCAAACACCACGGAGTTCCTAAACCTGGATGGCAGAGCCTCCTACACACCTAGGCCATATGGGACTAATCTGATGGGACCCCCGTTGTTGACTGAAACGTCCCGATGTAGGGCATGACTGTACTTCCCAACTCCAAGGGCACGGAAGTGTAGCCTGTGGGGCTTTGGAAAAGAACAGAGACGCTCAAGGCCTACTCTGGACCCACTGACTCAGAATCTACTGGGATAGGTCCCGGCTTTAAAGACCAGACGTAGTCCTCCTCTGCAGACATCTCATCAACGGTTTTTCACGCTGGGTTTTCCCTCATCTGAGAAAACAGGCCAAGAGATTGTGAGGATCCATAATTAGTGTTTTAAGACATTTGGCAGGACTCAGTGTTTTTCACGTTCTGTGATACTGGGATCTGCATCTGCACTGTAATGTGTTAAACCTTGAAATCTTGTCCAAAAGTCATGTCATTACCTAGAGAATCCTTCTGTGAATTCCAGGCAGATTGCCATCTTTCTGCTTCCGCCTCCTCACCTTGACAATGGGGAGAATAACGGTAACCTGCCTTTTGGATGTGAGGATTAAATGAGACAGTTGGTGCAAAGCAGTCGGCACAGGATCTGGCACAAAGTGAAGCCTTCAAGAAATTATGATTGCAGTAGTTTTGATTTCCCTCCAGTCGGAATACAGTTTAGTTGAAGTTAGTAGCTGTGCCACAGCTGTGTCTCAGGCTGGTGTCTGCCGCCCTGAGCTAAGCCATAAAAATCCCTGGAATAACTTTTCAAAAGCCTGTTAGCCTCTTGAGGCTCCTACACTTTTTTATTTTATTTTATTTTATTTTATTTTATTTTATTTTATTTTATTTTATTTTATTGCAGTAACAGTGGATCCTAAGATGATATAGCTTTCAGATGTACGTTGTAATATATTTTGAATTCTGTGTAGATTACATCGTGTTCACCACCCGAAAACTAATGATAGTCCGTCACCTCACATGTGAGCCTCATCACCCCTTTGGCTCTCTCCCCTCCCCCCTCCCCCTATGGTAACCACCAATGCAATCTCCTTTGCTCTGTGTGCGTTTGTCGTTGTTTTTATCTTCTCCTTATGAGTGAGATCACACGGTGTTTGACTTTGTCCCTCTGATTTATTTCACTTCACATAATACCCTCAAGGTCCATCGACGTTGTCACAAATGGGCGGATCTCATCATTTCTTAGGGCCGAGTGGCATTCCATTGTGTATACATACCACATCTTCTTTATCCATTCTTCCCTTGATGGGCACCTAGGTTGCTTCCAAGTTTTGGCTGTTGTGAATAATGCTGCAGTGAGCCTAGGGGTGCATGTGTCCCTCTGCATTGGTGTTTTCAAGTTCTTTGGATGAATAGCCAGCAGTGGGCTAGCTGGATCATACATATGGTAGATGTATTCTTAGTTTTCTGAGGATACTCCATCCTGCTTTCCGTAGTGGCTGCACCAGTCTGCCCTCCCACCAGCAGTGCAGGAGAGTTCCCTTCTCTGCACATCCTCTCCGACACTTGTCTCTTGTCTTGTTAATTAGAGCCATTCTGACCAGAGTAAGGGGACATCTCCTTGTAGTTGTGATTTGCATTTCTCTGATCGCTAAGGATGTTGAGTCCCTTTCCATATGCCTGTTGGCCATCCGTATACCTTCTTTGGAGAAATCACTGCTCAGATCTTTTGCCCGCCTTTTCAATTGGGTTGTTGATGTTTTTTGCTGTTGAGATGTATGAGTTCTTTCTGTGTTTTGGATATTAACCCCTTATCCGATATACGGTTTGCAAGAATCTTCTCCCAGTTGTTAGGTTGTGTTTTGGTTTTGTGGATGGTTTCCTTTGCGGTGCAGAGGATGTTTTTTGACTTTGATGTAGTCCCGTTTGTTCATTTTGTATTTTGTTTCCCTTGCCCAGTCAGACGTGGTACTTGAAAATAGGCTGCTAAGACTGATGTCAAAGAGCACACTGCCTATGTTTGCTTGTAGACGTTGCATGGTTTCGGGTGTGACATTCAAGTGAAAGCCGAGGGAGGAGGCTGCAGTTCCCCGAGAGCGAGCGTAGCGGGGACCCTGCGTCCCTGTCAGCGCACCTTCCCGCTCCGCGAAGGTCCCAAGCATGTGGGCGGGGCCGCAGGAGTTCTCCCAGGAGGGTGTCCCCGTCGCTGTCCGCAGTCCACCGCCGGAGGGGGGGGGGCGGGGCAACGGCCGGGCAGCGTCTGGGCGGCGGCGCGCGCGCGCGCGCGCGAGGAGAGGAGAGGAGCGCGCGGCTGCTGGGCCGCCGTCCTGGGAGGCGTGGGAGGCGTCGGCGAGCCGCGCCTGCCTGCCCAGAGCCGAGCCCGGCGGAGTCCGGCCGCGCTGTGCTGCTCTCTCCCGGGCCGGGCTCGTCCGTTCCCCCGGCGTCCGTGGACGGCGCTCCGCGTCCCCGCTGGGCACAGCAGCCCGGGCCGTGCACAGCCACGGCCGCTAGCCTGAGGAGGCCGTCCTTCAGCTCCCGCTCTTCCTGCTCGCCGGACACGGACGACCAGGGCGCCTGCGAAGAGGATTCCATCTGAGAGAGGTACCTGGGGGGCGTGGGCCTGGGGGCTGGTGGGAGGCGAGCGTGTCCCTGAGGAATAGGCTTGTGCGCCGAGAGGTGCCCGTCAGGTCGCGGGACAGCTGTGCGGCGCGGGGAGCGAGGGGGTCTCTTCGTGCGCTTGAGGCGTTCGTGGAACGGGCGGTGTGTGCCGGGCACCTGCCCAGGGGCCAGCCTGGGCATGCGGTGCCCGGGAGTCGGGCGCTGAAGCGCCAGCCGTGGTCTTGGCTTCTTGGAAGGACAGACGCGAAGTCGATAAGGACACTGGTCTCGAGGCGTTCTGAGGAGTGCGGGTCTCCCTCTTTTCGAGGCTACGTTCCGTTGGGGTTTTCACGAAGCCTGTTGTGGGCCTGAAGCTCAGGCCGGTTCAGGGGAAGTGGGCTGTCGAGGGCCACGTAAGATTTGTGTGCAGAGCCAGTGCTTTCCAAAGCCCTTGACTGTGCAGAAGTCTACCTGTTAGGGGTGCAGTGGGGGCTGTCCGGGGAGCGTTGTGAGCAGAGGTATGTGCCCCACACTTGAAAGCATGGAAGAGAAAGCGTGAGGCTGGAGGGTGCTCCGTTCGTTCCCTCCTTGCACAGAAAGTCTGGAGAGTTGACTTTGGGACTAGTCCTTCCTTTCCTCTGGTCGGTGCGTGTTCAGTGGTCTGGACACTTGGTGAGCAAGACTGACAGGCTGTTTGACGTACTGGCCCTCACAGCCTGGTTGGAAAGGACAGACAGGCAGCAACCAATTACCTAGGAGATACGTAAAAGCAATTTTGTGTTGAGTGTTGAGAAAGACGGCATTTCCTGTTAGACTTGGTGACTCAGGCAGTGATGTTGAAGCTGAGAGCAGATGCCTAAAAGAAAAGGAGGACCTGTGCGGGAGAGTGTTGGGACAGGGCAAGGGAGGAGTAGGGCCTGTCAGAGGAGCTGAAAGCATGCCCTGGAGACTGGGGCCGCCGCGTAGGGACTGTAGGGTGGGGAAAAGAAAACTTTTCGATTGAGGCTGGCGCTTTCTCTAGGTTTTTGGGGACTGAGCGTGGTGATTCAGAACGTGGACTCTGGAGCCAGACTCTGTCACATGGGTCCTGGCTCTGCCACCTACGGGCTGTGTGAACTCGGGCAAGTACTGTACCATTCTGTGTGTCAGTTTCCTGATCTGTAAAACGGGGATGATTATCATACACACTCCATAGGTGAGTGTAAAGGTGAGAGGATATTTCATATCCGTAAAGTACTTAGAGCAGTGTCTGGCCTTTAGCAGGCGTTAGTAGTGGTTGATTAAAGAAATGGCTAAATGCATACCTAACTATTCAAGGCTTGGAGGCTGTCCCTGGTGAAACGTGTGAACTTGAATGGATTACACCCAACTTTGTTTTGTTTTGTTTCCTTTCCGGCTTGCAGTTGCTACTGACCGCATCTGCAGCACTGTGGAATTAGAAATAATCTGCCTCGACTTGGCTGCTCTTGGTAAAACAATCTAATGCTGTCCAAATTATCCCAGGGAAATAAAAGCCTTTTCAGTAGCATAGTAGGGTTAGGCTTATTTAATATGTATTGTTTATATTGGTTTGTTTAGTGTTTGTTGGTAACTTTGTGTTTTTTCTTTTTTTTTTTTTTTTGGCAAAGCTGCTCGGTTCAAAAAAGCAGACTAGCTATGAAATGGTTCAGACCCAGAGAAAAGTAGAGAGTCGTGTAAGCAGAGCACGCCTTTCCTTGACTCTCTGTCGAGAGCTTTTGTGATTCCAGCTGCTCTCTGCCTCAGACACGGTGCCCTCTGCGTGTGCAGTCATCTAAAGAGTGCAGGGTCTGGGACCGTGGAGAATCCAAGGCAGTATAGTCATGCTTTGCTTAACGGTGGGGATAAGTTCTGAGGAGTGTGTCATGGTCAGGCAATCTCGAGACTGTGCAAACCGCACGGAGTTCCTAAACCTGGATGGCAGAGCCTCCTACACACCTAGGCCATATGGGACTAATCTGATGGGACCCCCGTTGTTGACTGAAACGTCCCGCTGTAGGGCATGACTGTACTTCCCAACTCCAAGGGCGCGGAAGTGTAGCCTGTGGGGCTTTTGAAAAGAACAGAGACGCTCAAGGCCTACTCTGGACCCACTGACTCAGAATCTACTGGGATAGGTCCCGGCTTTAAAGACCAGACGTAGTCCTCCTCTGCAGACATCTCATCAACGGTTTTTCACGCTGGGTTTTCCCTCATCTGAGAAAACAGGCCAAGAGATTGTGAGGATCCATAATTAGTGTTTTAAGACATTTGGCAGGACTCAGTGTTTTTCACGTTCTGTGATACTGGGATCTGCATCTGCACTGTAATGTGTTAAACCTTGAAATCTTGTCCAAAAGTCATGTCATTACCTAGAGAATCCTTCTGTGAATTCCAGGCAGATTGCCATCTTTCTGCTTCCGCCTCCTCACCTTGACAATGGGGAGAATAACGGTAACCTGCCTTTTGGATGTGAGGATTAAATGAGACAGTTGGTGCAAAGCAGTCGGCACAGGATCTGGCACAAAGTGAAGCCTTCAAGAAATTATGATTGCAGTAGTTTTGATTTCCCTCCAGTCGGAATACAGTTTAGTTGAAGTTAGTAGCTGTGCCACAGCTGTGTCTCAGGCTGGTGTCTGCCGCCCTGAGCTAAGCCATAAAAATCCCTGGAATAACTTTTCAAAAGCCTGTTAGCCTCTTGAGGCTCCTACACTTTTTTATTTTATTTTATTTTATTTTATTTTATTTTATTTTATTTTATTTTATTTTATTGCAGTAACAGTGGATCCTAAGATGATATAGCTTTCAGATGTACGTTGTAATATATTTTGAATTCTGTGTAGATTACATCGTGTTCACCACCCGAAAACTAATGATAGTCCGTCACCTCACATGTGAGCCTCATCACCCCTTTGGCTCTCTCCCCTCCCCCCTCCCCCTATGGTAACCACCAATGCAATCTCCTTTGCTCTGTGTGCGTTTGTCGTTGTTTTTATCTTCTCCTTATGAGTGAGATCACACGGTGTTTGACTTTGTCCCTCTGATTTATTTCACTTCACATAATACCCTCAAGGTCCATCGACGTTGTCACAAATGGGCGGATCTCATCATTTCTTAGGGCCGAGTGGCATTCCATTGTGTATACATACCACATCTTCTTTATCCATTCTTCCCTTGATGGGCACCTAGGTTGCTTCCAAGTTTTGGCTGTTGTGAATAATGCTGCAGTGAGCCTAGGGGTGCATGTGTCCCTCTGCATTGGTGTTTTCAAGTTCTTTGGATGAATAGCCAGCAGTGGGCTAGCTGGATCATACATATGGTAGATGTATTCTTAGTTTTCTGAGGATACTCCATCCTGCTTTCCGTAGTGGCTGCACCAGTCTGCCCTCCCACCAGCAGTGCAGGAGAGTTCCCTTCTCTGCACATCCTCTCCGACACTTGTCTCTTGTCTTGTTAATTAGAGCCATTCTGACCAGAGTAAGGGGACATCTCCTTGTAGTTGTGATTTGCATTTCTCTGATCGCTAAGGATGTTGAGTCCCTTTCCATATGCCTGTTGGCCATCCGTATACCTTCTTTGGAGAAATCACTGCTCAGATCTTTTGCCCGCCTTTTCAATTGGGTTGTTGATGTTTTTTGCTGTTGAGATGTATGAGTTCTTTCTGTGTTTTGGATATTAACCCCTTATCCGATATACGGTTTGCAAGAATCTTCTCCCAGTTGTTAGGTTGTGTTTTGGTTTTGTGGATGGTTTCCTTTGCGGTGCAGAGGATGTTTTTTGACTTTGATGTAGTCCCGTTTGTTCATTTTGTATTTTGTTTCCCTTGCCCAGTCAGACGTGGTACTTGAAAATAGGCTGCTAAGACTGATGTCAAAGAGCACACTGCCTATGTTTGCTTGTAGACGTTGCATGGTTTCGGGTGTGACATTCAAGTGAAAGCCGAGGGAGGAGGCTGCAGTTCCCCGAGAGCGAGCGTAGCGGGGACCCTGCGTCCCTGTCAGCGCACCTTCCCGCTCCGCGAAGGTCCCAAGCATGTGGGCGGGGCCGCAGGAGTTCTCCCAGGAGGGTGTCCCCGTCGCTGTCCGCAGTCCACCGCCGGAGGGGGGGGGGCGGGGCAACGGCCGGGCAGCGTCTGGGCGGCGGCGCGCGCGCGCGCGCGCGAGGAGAGGAGAGGAGCGCGCGGCTGCTGGGCCGCCGTCCTGGGAGGCGTGGGAGGCGTCGGCGAGCCGCGCCTGCCTGCCCAGAGCCGAGCCCGGCGGAGTCCGGCCGCGCTGTGCTGCTCTCTCCCGGGCCGGGCTCGTCCGTTCCCCCGGCGTCCGTGGACGGCGCTCCGCGTCCCCGCTGGGCACAGCAGCCCGGGCCGTGCACAGCCACGGCCGCTAGCCTGAGGAGGCCGTCCTTCAGCTCCCGCTCTTCCTGCTCGCCGGACACGGACGACCAGGGCGCCTGCGAAGAGGATTCCATCTGAGAGAGGTACCTGGGGGGCGTGGGCCTGGGGGCTGGTGGGAGGCGAGCGTGTCCCTGAGGAATAGGCTTGTGCGCCGAGAGGTGCCCGTCAGGTCGCGGGACAGCTGTGCGGCGCGGGGAGCGAGGGGGTCTCTTCGTGCGCTTGAGGCGTTCGTGGAACGGGCGGTGTGTGCCGGGCACCTGCCCAGGGGCCAGCCTGGGCATGCGGTGCCCGGGAGTCGGGCGCTGAAGCGCCAGCCGTGGTCTTGGCTTCTTGGAAGGACAGACGCGAAGTCGATAAGGACACTGGTCTCGAGGCGTTCTGAGGAGTGCGGGTCTCCCTCTTTTCGAGGCTACGTTCCGTTGGGGTTTTCACGAAGCCTGTTGTGGGCCTGAAGCTCAGGCCGGTTCAGGGGAAGTGGCCTGTCGAGGGCCACGTAAGATTTGTGTGCAGAGCCAGTGCTTTCCAAAGCCCGTGACTGTGCAGAAGTCTACCTGTTAGGGGTGCAGTGGGGGCTGTCCGGGGAGCGTTGTGAGCAGAGGTATGTGCCCCACACTTGAAAGCATGGAAGAGAAAGCGTGAGGCTGGAGGGTGCTCCGTTCGTTCCCTCCTTGCACAGAAAGTCTGGAGAGTTGACTTTGGGACAAGTCCTTCCTTTCCTCTGGTCGGTGCGTGTTCAGTGGTCTGGACACTTGGTGAGCAAGACTGACAGGCTGTTTGACGTACTGGCCCTCACAGCCTGGTTGGAAAGGACAGACAGGCAGCAACCAATTACCTAGGAGATACGTAAAAGCAATTTTGTGTTGAGTGTTGAGAAAGACGGCATTTCCTGTTAGACTTGGTGACTCAGGCAGTGATGTTGAAGCTGAGAGCAGATGCCTAAAAGAAAAGGAGGACCTGTGCGGGAGAGTGTTGGGACAGGGCAAGGGAGGAGTAGGGCCTGTCAGAGGAGCTGAAAGCATGCCCTGGAGACTGGGGCCGCCGCGTAGGGACTGTAGGGTGGGGAAAAGAAAACTTTTCGATTGAGGCTGGCGCTTTCTCTAGGTTTTTGGGGACTGAGCGTGGTGATTCAGAACGTGGACTCTGGAGCCAGACTCTGTCACATGGGTCCTGGCTCTGCCACCTACGGGCTGTGTGAACTCGGGCAAGTTACTGTACCATTCTGTGTGTCAGTTTCCTGATCTGTAAAACGGGGATGATTATCATACACACTCCATAGGTGAGTGTAAAGGTGAGAGGATATTTCATATCCGTAAAGTACTTAGAGCAGTGTCTGGCCTTTAGCAGGCGTTAGTAGTGGTTGATTAAAGAAATGGCTAAATGCATACCTAACTATTCAAGGCTTGGAGGCTGTCCCTGGTGAAACGTGTGAACTTGAATGGATTACACCCAACTTTGTTTTGTTTTGTTTCCTTTCCGGCTTGCAGTTGCTACTGACCGCATCTGCAGCACTGTGGAATTAGAAATAATCTGCCTCGACTTGGCTGCTCTTGGTAAAACAATCTAATGCTGTCCAAATTATCCCAGGGAAATAAAAGCCTTTTCAGTAGCATAGTAGGGTTAGGCTTATTTAATATGTATTGTTTATATTGGTTTGTTTAGTGTTTGTTGGTAACTTTGTGTTTTTTCTTTTTTTTTTTTTTTGGCAAAGCTGCTCGGTTAAAAAAAGCAGATTAGCTAGGAAATGGTTCAGACCCAGAGAAAAGTAGAGAGTCGTGTAAGCAGAGCACGCCTTTCCTTGACTCTCTGTCGAGAGCTTTTGTGATTCCAGCTGCTCTCTGCCTCAGACACGGTGCCCTCTGCGTGTGCAGTCATCTAAACAGTTCAGGTCTGGGACCGTGGAGAATCCAAGGCGGTATAGTCATGCTTTGCTTAACAGTGGGGATGAGTTCTGAGGAGTGTGTCATGGTCAGGCAATCTCGAGACTGTGCAAACACCACGGAGTTCCTAAACCTGGATGGCAGAGCCTCCTACACACCTAGGCCATATGGGACTAATCTGATGGGACCCCCGTTGTTGACTGAAACGTCCCGATGTAGGGCATGACTGTACTTCCCAACTCCAAGGGCACGGAAGTGTAGCCTGTGGGGCTTTGGAAAAGAACAGAGACGCTCAAGGCCTACTCTGGACCCACTGACTCAGAATCTACTGGGATAGGTCCCGGCTTTAAAGACCAGACGTAGTCCTCCTCTGCAGACATCTCATCAACGGTTTTTCACGCTGGGTTTTCCCTCATCTGAGAAAACAGGCCAAGAGATTGTGAGGATCCATAATTAGTGTTTTAAGACATTTGGCAGGACTCAGTGTTTTTCACGTTCTGTGATACTGGGATCTGCATCTGCACTGTAATGTGTTAAACCTTGAAATCTTGTCCAAAAGTCATGTCATTACCTAGAGAATCCTTCTGTGAATTCCAGGCAGATTGCCATCTTTCTGCTTCC
This sequence comes from Equus caballus, assembly GCF_041296265.1. Lineage (NCBI taxonomy): Eukaryota > Metazoa > Chordata > Mammalia > Perissodactyla > Equidae > Equus > Equus caballus. The sequence goes on along the minus strand of NW_027221869.1, from coordinate 17,750 downwards.
GCCTCCTCACCTTGACAATGGGGAGAATAACGGTAACCTGCCTTTTGGATGTGAGGATTAAATGAGACAGTTGGTGCAAAGCAGTCGGCACAGGATCTGGCACAAAGTGAAGCCTTCAAGAAATTATGATTGCAGTAGTTTTGATTTCCCTCCAGTCGGAATACAGTTTAGTTGAAGTTAGTAGCTGTGCCACAGCTGTGTCTCAGGCTGGTGTCTGCCGCCCTGAGCTAAGCCATAAAAATCCCTGGAATAACTTTTCAAAAGCCTGTTAGCCTCTTGAGGCTCCTACACTTTTTTATTTTATTTTATTTTATTTTATTTTATTTTATTTTATTTTATTTTATTTTATTGCAGTAACAGTGGATCCTAAGATGATATAGCTTTCAGATGTACGTTGTAATATATTTTGAATTCTGTGTAGATTACATCGTGTTCACCACCCGAAAACTAATGATAGTCCGTCACCTCACATGTGAGCCTCATCACCCCTTTGGCTCTCTCCCCTCCCCCCTCCCCCTATGGTAACCACTAATGCAATCTCCTTTGCTCTGTGTGCGTTTGTCGTTGTTTTTATCTTCTCCTTATGAGTGAGATCACACGGTGTTTGACTTTGTCCCTCTGATTTATTTCACTTCACATAATACCCTCAAGGTCCATCGACGTTGTCACAAATGGGCGGATCTCATCATTTCTTAGGGCCGAGTGGCATTCCATTGTGTATACATACCACATCTTCTTTATCCATTCTTCCCTTGATGGGCACCTAGGTTGCTTCCAAGTTTTGGCTGTTGTGAATAATGCTGCAGTGAGCCTAGGGGTGCATGTGTCCCTCTGCATTGGTGTTTTCAAGTTCTTTGGATGAATAGCCAGCAGTGGGCTAGCTGGATCATACATATGGTAGATGTATTCTTAGTTTTCTGAGGATACTCCATCCTGCTTTCCGTAGTGGCTGCACCAGTCTGCCCTCCCACCAGCAGTGCAGGAGAGTTCCCTTCTCTGCACATCCTCTCCGACACTTGTCTCTTGTCTTGTTAATTAGAGCCATTCTGACCAGAGTAAGGGGACATCTCCTTGTAGTTGTGATTTGCATTTCTCTGATCGCTAAGGATGTTGAGTCCCTTTCCATATGCCTGTTGGCCATCCGTATACCTTCTTTGGAGAAATCACTGCTCAGATCTTTTGCCCGCCTTTTCAATTGGGTTGTTGATGTTTTTTGCTGTTGAGATGTATGAGTTCTTTCTGTGTTTTGGATATTAACCCCTTATCCGATATACGGTTTGCAAGAATCTTCTCCCAGTTGTTAGGTTGTGTTTTGGTTTTGTGGATGGTTTCCTTTGCGGTGCAGAGGATGTTTTTTGACTTTGATGTAGTCCCGTTTGTTCATTTTGTATTTTGTTTCCCTTGCCCAGTCAGACGTGGTACTTGAAAATAGGCTGCTAAGACTGATGTCAAAGAGCACACTGCCTATGTTTGCTTGTAGACGTTGCATGGTTTCGGGTGTGACATTCAAGTGAAAGCCGAGGGAGGAGGCTGCAGTTCCCCGAGAGCGAGCGTAGCGGGGACCCTGCGTCCCTGTCAGCGCACCTTCCCGCTCCGCGAAGGTCCCAAGCATGTGGGCGGGGCCGCAGGAGTTCTCCCAGGAGGGTGTCCCCGTCGCTGTCCGCAGTCCACCGCCGGAGGGGGGGGGGCGGGGCAACGGCCGGGCAGCGTCTGGGCGGCGGCGCGCGCGCGCGCGCGCGAGGAGAGGAGAGGAGCGCGCGGCTGCTGGGCCGCCGTCCTGGGAGGCGTGGGAGGCGTCGGCGAGCCGCGCCTGCCTGCCCAGAGCCGAGCCCGGCGGAGTCCGGCCGCGCTGTGCTGCTCTCTCCCGGGCCGGGCTCGTCCGTTCCCCCGGCGTCCGTGGACGGCGCTCCGCGTCCCCGCTGGGCACAGCAGCCCGGGCCGTGCACAGCCACGGCCGCTAGCCTGAGGAGGCCGTCCTTCAGCTCCCGCTCTTCCTGCTCGCCGGACACGGACGACCAGGGCGCCTGCGAAGAGGATTCCATCTGAGAGAGGTACCTGGGGGGCGTGGGCCTGGGGGCTGGTGGGAGGCGAGCGTGTCCCTGAGGAATAGGCTTGTGCGCCGAGAGGTGCCCGTCAGGTCGCGGGACAGCTGTGCGGTGCGGGGAGCGAGGGGGTCTCTTCGTGCGCTTGAGGCGTTCGTGGAACGGGCGGTGTGTGCCGGGCACCTGCCCAGGGGCCAGCCTGGGCATGCGGTGCCCGGGAGTCGGGCGCTGAAGCGCCAGCCGTGGTCTTGGCTTCTTGGAAGGACAGACGCGAAGTCGATAAGGACACTGGTCTCGAGGCGTTCTGAGGAGTGCGGGTCTCCCTCTTTTCGAGGCTACGTTCCGTTGGGGTTTTCACGAAGCCTGTTGTGGGCCTGAAGCTCAGGCCGGTTCAGGGGAAGTGGCCTGTCGAGGGCCACGTAAGATTTGTGTGCAGAGCCAGTGCTTTCCAAAGCCCGTGACTGTGCAGAAGTCTACCTGTTAGGGGTGCAGTGGGGGCTGTCCGGGGAGCGTTGTGAGCAGAGGTATGTGCCCCACACTTGAAAGCATGGAAGAGAAAGCGTGAGGCTGGAGGGTGCTCCGTTCGTTCCCTCCTTGCACAGAAAGTCTGGAGAGTTGACTTTGGGACAAGTCCTTCCTTTCCTCTGGTCGGTGCGTGTTCAGTGGTCTGGACACTTGGTGAGCAAGACTGACAGGCTGTTTGACGTACTGGCCCTCACAGCCTGGTTGGAAAGGACAGACAGGCAGCAACCAATTACCTAGGAGATACGTAAAAGCAATTTTGTGTTGAGTGTTGAGAAAGACGGCATTTCCTGTTAGACTTGGTGACTCAGGCAGTGATGTTGAAGCTGAGAGCAGATGCCTAAAAGAAAAGGAGGACCTGTGCGGGAGAGTGTTGGGACAGGGCAAGGGAGGAGTAGGGCCTGTCAGAGGAGCTGAAAGCATGCCCTGGAGACTGGGGCCGCCGCGTAGGGACTGTAGGGTGGGGAAAAGAAAACTTTTCGATTGAGGCTGGCGCTTTCTCTAGGTTTTTGGGGACTGAGCGTGGTGATTCAGAACGTGGACTCTGGAGCCAGACTCTGTCACATGGGTCCTGGCTCTGCCACCTACGGGCTGTGTGAACTCGGGCAAGTTACTGTACCATTCTGTGTGTCAGTTTCCTGATCTGTAAAACGGGGATGATTATCATACACACTCCATAGGTGAGTGTAAAGGTGAGAGGATATTTCATATCCGTAAAGTACTTAGAGCAGTGTCTGGCCTTTAGCAGGCGTTAGTAGTGGTTGATTAAAGAAATGGCTAAATGCATACCTAACTATTCAAGGCTTGGAGGCTGTCCCTGGTGAAACGTGTGAACTTGAATGGATTACACCCAACTTTGTTTTGTTTTGTTTCCTTTCCGGCTTGCAGTTGCTACTGACCGCATCTGCAGCACTGTGGAATTAGAAATAATCTGCCTCGACTTGGCTGCTCTTGGTAAAACAATCTAATGCTGTCCAAATTATCCCAGGGAAATAAAAGCCTTTTCAGTAGCATAGTAGGGTTAGGCTTATTTAATATGTATTGTTTATATTGGTTTGTTTAGTGTTTGTTGGTAACTTTGTGTTTTTTCTTTTTTTTTTTTTTTGGCAAAGCTGCTCGGTTAAAAAAAGCAGATTAGCTAGGAAATGGTTCAGACCCAGAGAAAAGTAGAGAGTCGTGTAAGCAGAGCACGCCTTTCCTTGACTCTCTGTCGAGAGCTTTTGTGATTCCAGCTGCTCTCTGCCTCAGACACGGTGCCCTCTGCGTGTGCAGTCATCTAAACAGTTCAGGTCTGGGACCGTGGAGAATCCAAGGCGGTATAGTCATGCTTTGCTTAACAGTGGGGATGAGTTCTGAGGAGTGTGTCATGGTCAGGCAATCTCGAGACTGTGCAAACACCACGGAGTTCCTAAACCTGGATGGCAGAGCCTCCTACACACCTAGGCCATATGGGACTAATCTGATGGGACCCCCGTTGTTGACTGAAACGTCCCGATGTAGGGCATGACTGTACTTCCCAACTCCAAGGGCACGGAAGTGTAGCCTGTGGGGCTTTGGAAAAGAACAGAGACGCTCAAGGCCTACTCTGGACCCACTGACTCAGAATCTACTGGGATAGGTCCCGGCTTTAAAGACCAGACGTAGTCCTCCTCTGCAGACATCTCATCAACGGTTTTTCACGCTGGGTTTTCCCTCATCTGAGAAAACAGGCCAAGAGATTGTGAGGATCCATAATTAGTGTTTTAAGACATTTGGCAGGACTCAGTGTTTTTCACGTTCTGTGATACTGGGATCTGCATCTGCACTGTAATGTGTTAAACCTTGAAATCTTGTCCAAAAGTCATGTCATTACCTAGAGAATCCTTCTGTGAATTCCAGGCAGATTGCCATCTTTCTGCTTCCGCCTCCTCACCTTGACAATGGGGAGAATAACGGTAACCTGCCTTTTGGATGTGAGGATTAAATGAGACAGTTGGTGCAAAGCAGTCGGCACAGGATCTGGCACAAAGTGAAGCCTTCAAGAAATTATGATTGCAGTAGTTTTGATTTCCCTCCAGTCGGAATACAGTTTAGTTGAAGTTAGTAGCTGTGCCACAGCTGTGTCTCAGGCTGGTGTCTGCCGCCCTGAGCTAAGCCATAAAAATCCCTGGAATAACTTTTCAAAAGCCTGTTAGCCTCTTGAGGCTCCTACACTTTTTTATTTTATTTTATTTTATTTTATTTTATTTTATTTTATTTTATTTTATTTTATTGCAGTAACAGTGGATCCTAAGATGATATAGCTTTCAGATGTACGTTGTAATATATTTTGAATTCTGTGTAGATTACATCGTGTTCACCACCCGAAAACTAATGATAGTCCGTCACCTCACATGTGAGCCTCATCACCCCTTTGGCTCTCTCCCCTCCCCCCTCCCCCTATGGTAACCACTAATGCAATCTCCTTTGCTCTGTGTGCGTTTGTCGTTGTTTTTATCTTCTCCTTATGAGTGAGATCACACGGTGTTTGACTTTGTCCCTCTGATTTATTTCACTTCACATAATACCCTCAAGGTCCATCGACGTTGTCACAAATGGGCGGATCTCATCATTTCTTAGGGCCGAGTGGCATTCCATTGTGTATACATACCACATCTTCTTTATCCATTCTTCCCTTGATGGGCACCTAGGTTGCTTCCAAGTTTTGGCTGTTGTGAATAATGCTGCAGTGAGCCTAGGGGTGCATGTGTCCCTCTGCATTGGTGTTTTCAAGTTCTTTGGATGAATAGCCAGCAGTGGGCTAGCTGGATCATACATATGGTAGATGTATTCTTAGTTTTCTGAGGATACTCCATCCTGCTTTCCGTAGTGGCTGCACCAGTCTGCCCTCCCACCAGCAGTGCAGGAGAGTTCCCTTCTCTGCACATCCTCTCCGACACTTGTCTCTTGTCTTGTTAATTAGAGCCATTCTGACCAGAGTAAGGGGACATCTCCTTGTAGTTGTGATTTGCATTTCTCTGATCGCTAAGGATGTTGAGTCCCTTTCCATATGCCTGTTGGCCATCCGTATACCTTCTTTGGAGAAATCACTGCTCAGATCTTTTGCCCGCCTTTTCAATTGGGTTGTTGATGTTTTTTGCTGTTGAGATGTATGAGTTCTTTCTGTGTTTTGGATATTAACCCCTTATCCGATATACGGTTTGCAAGAATCTTCTCCCAGTTGTTAGGTTGTGTTTTGGTTTTGTGGATGGTTTCCTTTGCGGTGCAGAGGATGTTTTTTGACTTTGATGTAGTCCCGTTTGTTCATTTTGTATTTTGTTTCCCTTGCCCAGTCAGACGTGGTACTTGAAAATAGGCTGCTAAGACTGATGTCAAAGAGCACACTGCCTATGTTTGCTTGTAGACGTTGCATGGTTTCGGGTGTGACATTCAAGTGAAAGCCGAGGGAGGAGGCTGCAGTTCCCCGAGAGCGAGCGTAGCGGGGACCCTGCGTCCCTGTCAGCGCACCTTCCCGCTCCGCGAAGGTCCCAAGCATGTGGGCGGGGCCGCAGGAGTTCTCCCAGGAGGGTGTCCCCGTCGCTGTCCGCAGTCCACCGCCGGAGGGGGGGGGGGCGGGGCAACGGCCGGGCAGCGTCTGGGCGGCGGCGCGCGCGCGCGCGCGCGCGAGGAGAGGAGAGGAGCGCGCGGCTGCTGGGCCGCCGTCCTGGGAGGCGTGGGAGGCGTCGGCGAGCCGCGCCTGCCTGCCCAGAGCCGAGCCCGGCGGAGTCCGGCCGCGCTGTGCTGCTCTCTCCCGGGCCGGGCTCGTCCGTTCCCCCGGCGTCCGTGGACGGCGCTCCGCGTCCCCGCTGGGCACAGCAGCCCGGGCCGTGCACAGCCACGGCCGCTAGCCTGAGGAGGCCGTCCTTCAGCTCCCGCTCTTCCTGCTCGCCGGACACGGACGACCAGGGCGCCTGCGAAGAGGATTCCATCTGAGAGAGGTACCTGGGGGGCGTGGGCCTGGGGGCTGGTGGGAGGCGAGCGTGTCCCTGAGGAATAGGCTTGTGCGCCGAGAGGTGCCCGTCAGGTCGCGGGACAGCTGTGCGGTGCGGGGAGCGAGGGGGTCTCTTCGTGCGCTTGAGGCGTTCGTGGAACGGGCGGTGTGTGCCGGGCACCTGCCCAGGGGCCAGCCTGGGCATGCGGTGCCCGGGAGTCGGGCGCTGAAGCGCCAGCCGTGGTCTTGGCTTCTTGGAAGGACAGACGCGAAGTCGATAAGGACACTGGTCTCGAGGCGTTCTGAGGAGTGCGGGTCTCCCTCTTTTCGAGGCTACGTTCCGTTGGGGTTTTCACGAAGCCTGTTGTGGGCCTGAAGCTCAGGCCGGTTCAGGGGAAGTGGCCTGTCGAGGGCCACGTAAGATTTGTGTGCAGAGCCAGTGCTTTCCAAAGCCCGTGACTGTGCAGAAGTCTACCTGTTAGGGGTGCAGTGGGGGCTGTCCGGGGAGCGTTGTGAGCAGAGGTATGTGCCCCACACTTGAAAGCATGGAAGAGAAAGCGTGAGGCTGGAGGGTGCTCCGTTCGTTCCCTCCTTGCACAGAAAGTCTGGAGAGTTGACTTTGGGACAAGTCCTTCCTTTCCTCTGGTCGGTGCGTGTTCAGTGGTCTGGACACTTGGTGAGCAAGACTGACAGGCTGTTTGACGTACTGGCCCTCACAGCCTGGTTGGAAAGGACAGACAGGCAGCAACCAATTACCTAGGAGATACGTAAAAGCAATTTTGTGTTGAGTGTTGAGAAAGACGGCATTTCCTGTTAGACTTGGTGACTCAGGCAGTGATGTTGAAGCTGAGAGCAGATGCCTAAAAGAAAAGGAGGACCTGTGCGGGAGAGTGTTGGGACAGGGCAAGGGAGGAGTAGGGCCTGTCAGAGGAGCTGAAAGCATGCCCTGGAGACTGGGGCCGCCGCGTAGGGACTGTAGGGTGGGGAAAAGAAAACTTTTCGATTGAGGCTGGCGCTTTCTCTAGGTTTTTGGGGACTGAGCGTGGTGATTCAGAACGTGGACTCTGGAGCCAGACTCTGTCACATGGGTCCTGGCTCTGCCACCTACGGGCTGTGTGAACTCGGGCAAGTTACTGTACCATTCTGTGTGTCAGTTTCCTGATCTGTAAAACGGGGATGATTATCATACACACTCCATAGGTGAGTGTAAAGGTGAGAGGATATTTCATATCCGTAAAGTACTTAGAGCAGTGTCTGGCCTTTAGCAGGCGTTAGTAGTGGTTGATTAAAGAAATGGCTAAATGCATACCTAACTATTCAAGGCTTGGAGGCTGTCCCTGGTGAAACGTGTGAACTTGAATGGATTACACCCAACTTTGTTTTGTTTTGTTTCCTTTCCGGCTTGCAGTTGCTACTGACCGCATCTGCAGCACTGTGGAATTAGAAATAATCTGCCTCGACTTGGCTGCTCTTGGTAAAACAATCTAATGCTGTCCAAATTATCCCAGGGAAATAAAAGCCTTTTCAGTAGCATAGTAGGGTTAGGCTTATTTAATATGTATTGTTTATATTGGTTTGTTTAGTGTTTGTTGGTAACTTTGTGTTTTTTCTTTTTTTTTTTTTTTGGCAAAGCTGCTCGGTTAAAAAAAGCAGATTAGCTAGGAAATGGTTCAGACCCAGAGAAAAGTAGAGAGTCGTGTAAGCAGAGCACGCCTTTCCTTGACTCTCTGTCGAGAGCTTTTGTGATTCCAGCTGCTCTCTGCCTCAGACACGGTGCCCTCTGCGTGTGCAGTCATCTAAACAGTTCAGGTCTGGGACCGTGGAGAATCCAAGGCGGTATAGTCATGCTTTGCTTAACAGTGGGGATGAGTTCTGAGGAGTGTGTCATGGTCAGGCAATCTCGAGACTGTGCAAACACCACGGAGTTCCTAAACCTGGATGGCAGAGCCTCCTACACACCTAGGCCATATGGGACTAATCTGATGGGACCCCCGTTGTTGACTGAAACGTCCCGATGTAGGGCATGACTGTACTTCCCAACTCCAAGGGCACGGAAGTGTAGCCTGTGGGGCTTTGGAAAAGAACAGAGACGCTCAAGGCCTACTCTGGACCCACTGACTCAGAATCTACTGGGATAGGTCCCGGCTTTAAAGACCAGACGTAGTCCTCCTCTGCAGACATCTCATCAACGGTTTTTCACGCTGGGTTTTCCCTCATCTGAGAAAACAGGCCAAGAGATTGTGAGGATCCATAATTAGTGTTTTAAGACATTTGGCAGGACTCAGTGTTTTTCACGTTCTGTGATACTGGGATCTGCATCTGCACTGTAATGTGTTAAACCTTGAAATCTTGTCCAAAAGTCATGTCATTACCTAGAGAATCCTTCTGTGAATTCCAGGCAGATTGCCATCTTTCTGCTTCCGCCTCCTCACCTTGACAATGGGGAGAATAACGGTAACCTGCCTTTTGGATGTGAGGATTAAATGAGACAGTTGGTGCAAAGCAGTCGGCACAGGATCTGGCACAAAGTGAAGCCTTCAAGAAATTATGATTGCAGTAGTTTTGATTTCCCTCCAGTCGGAATACAGTTTAGTTGAAGTTAGTAGCTGTGCCACAGCTGTGTCTCAGGCTGGTGTCTGCCGCCCTGAGCTAAGCCATAAAAATCCCTGGAATAACTTTTCAAAAGCCTGTTAGCCTCTTGAGGCTCCTACACTTTTTTATTTTATTTTATTTTATTTTATTTTATTTTATTTTATTTTATTTTATTTTATTGCAGTAACAGTGGATCCTAAGATGATATAGCTTTCAGATGTACGTTGTAATATATTTTGAATTCTGTGTAGATTACATCGTGTTCACCACCCGAAAACTAATGATAGTCCGTCACCTCACATGTGAGCCTCATCACCCCTTTGGCTCTCTCCCCTCCCCCCTCCCCCTATGGTAACCACTAATGCAATCTCCTTTGCTCTGTGTGCGTTTGTCGTTGTTTTTATCTTCTCCTTATGAGTGAGATCACACGGTGTTTGACTTTGTCCCTCTGATTTATTTCACTTCACATAATACCCTCAAGGTCCATCGACGTTGTCACAAATGGGCGGATCTCATCATTTCTTAGGGCCGAGTGGCATTCCATTGTGTATACATACCACATCTTCTTTATCCATTCTTCCCTTGATGGGCACCTAGGTTGCTTCCAAGTTTTGGCTGTTGTGAATAATGCTGCAGTGAGCCTAGGGGTGCATGTGTCCCTCTGCATTGGTGTTTTCAAGTTCTTTGGATGAATAGCCAGCAGTGGGCTAGCTGGATCATACATATGGTAGATGTATTCTTAGTTTTCTGAGGATACTCCATCCTGCTTTCCGTAGTGGCTGCACCAGTCTGCCCTCCCACCAGCAGTGCAGGAGAGTTCCCTTCTCTGCACATCCTCTCCGACACTTGTCTCTTGTCTTGTTAATTAGAGCCATTCTGACCAGAGTAAGGGGACATCTCCTTGTAGTTGTGATTTGCATTTCTCTGATCGCTAAGGATGTTGAGTCCCTTTCCATATGCCTGTTGGCCATCCGTATACCTTCTTTGGAGAAATCACTGCTCAGATCTTTTGCCCGCCTTTTCAATTGGGTTGTTGATGTTTTTTGCTGTTGAGATGTATGAGTTCTTTCTGTGTTTTGGATATTAACCCCTTATCCGATATACGGTTTGCAAGAATCTTCTCCCAGTTGTTAGGTTGTGTTTTGGTTTTGTGGATGGTTTCCTTTGCGGTGCAGAGGATGTTTTTTGACTTTGATGTAGTCCCGTTTGTTCATTTTGTATTTTGTTTCCCTTGCCCAGTCAGACGTGGTACTTGAAAATAGGCTGCTAAGACTGATGTCAAAGAGCACACTGCCTATGTTTGCTTGTAGACGTTGCATGGTTTCGGGTGTGACATTCAAGTGAAAGCCGAGGGAGGAGGCTGCAGTTCCCCGAGAGCGAGCGTAGCGGGGACCCTGCGTCCCTGTCAGCGCACCTTCCCGCTCCGCGAAGGTCCCAAGCATGTGGGCGGGGCCGCAGGAGTTCTCCCAGGAGGGTGTCCCCGTCGCTGTCCGCAGTCCACCGCCGGAGGGGGGGGGGGCGGGGCAACGGCCGGGCAGCGTCTGGGCGGCGGCGCGCGCGCGCGCGCGCGAGGAGAGGAGAGGAGCGCGCGGCTGCTGGGCCGCCGTCCTGGGAGGCGTGGGAGGCGTCGGCGAGCCGCGCCTGCCTGCCCAGAGCCGAGCCCGGCGGAGTCCGGCCGCGCTGTGCTGCTCTCTCCCGGGCCGGGCTCGTCCGTTCCCCCGGCGTCCGTGGACGGCGCTCCGCGTCCCCGCTGGGCACAGCAGCCCGGGCCGTGCACAGCCACGGCCGCTAGCCTGAGGAGGCCGTCCTTCAGCTCCCGCTCTTCCTGCTCGCCGGACACGGACGACCAGGGCGCCTGCGAAGAGGATTCCATCTGAGAGAGGTACCTGGGGGGCGTGGGCCTGGGGGCTGGTGGGAGGCGAGCGTGTCCCTGAGGAATAGGCTTGTGCGCCGAGAGGTGCCCGTCAGGTCGCGGGACAGCTGTGCGGTGCGGGGAGCGAGGGGGTCTCTTCGTGCGCTTGAGGCGTTCGTGGAACGGGCGGTGTGTGCCGGGCACCTGCCCAGGGGCCAGCCTGGGCATGCGGTGCCCGGGAGTCGGGCGCTGAAGCGCCAGCCGTGGTCTTGGCTTCTTGGAAGGACAGACGCGAAGTCGATAAGGACACTGGTCTCGAGGCGTTCTGAGGAGTGCGGGTCTCCCTCTTTTCGAGGCTACGTTCCGTTGGGGTTTTCACGAAGCCTGTTGTGGGCCTGAAGCTCAGGCCGGTTCAGGGGAAGTGGCCTGTCGAGGGCCACGTAAGATTTGTGTGCAGAGCCAGTGCTTTCCAAAGCCCGTGACTGTGCAGAAGTCTACCTGTTAGGGGTGCAGTGGGGGCTGTCCGGGGAGCGTTGTGAGCAGAGGTATGTGCCCCACACTTGAAAGCATGGAAGAGAAAGCGTGAGGCTGGAGGGTGCTCCGTTCGTTCCCTCCTTGCACAGAAAGTCTGGAGAGTTGACTTTGGGACAAGTCCTTCCTTTCCTCTGGTCGGTGCGTGTTCAGTGGTCTGGACACTTGGTGAGCAAGACTGACAGGCTGTTTGACGTACTGGCCCTCACAGCCTGGTTGGAAAGGACAGACAGGCAGCAACCAATTACCTAGGAGATACGTAAAAGCAATTTTGTGTTGAGTGTTGAGAAAGACGGCATTTCCTGTTAGACTTGGTGACTCAGGCAGTGATGTTGAAGCTGAGAGCAGATGCCTAAAAGAAAAGGAGGACCTGTGCGGGAGAGTGTTGGGACAGGGCAAGGGAGGAGTAGGGCCTGTCAGAGGAGCTGAAAGCATGCCCTGGAGACTGGGGCCGCCGCGTAGGGACTGTAGGGTGGGGAAAAGAAAACTTTTCGATTGAGGCTGGCGCTTTCTCTAGGTTTTTGGGGACTGAGCGTGGTGATTCAGAACGTGGACTCTGGAGCCAGACTCTGTCACATGGGTCCTGGCTCTGCCACCTACGGGCTGTGTGAACTCGGGCAAGTTACTGTACCATTCTGTGTGTCAGTTTCCTGATCTGTAAAACGGGGATGATTATCATACACACTCCATAGGTGAGTGTAAAGGTGAGAGGATATTTCATATCCGTAAAGTACTTAGAGCAGTGTCTGGCCTTTAGCAGGCGTTAGTAGTGGTTGATTAAAGAAATGGCTAAATGCATACCTAACTATTCAAGGCTTGGAGGCTGTCCCTGGTGAAACGTGTGAACTTGAATGGATTACACCCAACTTTGTTTTGTTTTGTTTCCTTTCCGGCTTGCAGTTGCTACTGACCGCATCTGCAGCACTGTGGAATTAGAAATAATCTGCCTCGACTTGGCTGCTCTTGGTAAAACAATCTAATGCTGTCCAAATTATCCCAGGGAAATAAAAGCCTTTTCAGTAGCATAGTAGGGTTAGGCTTATTTAATATGTATTGTTTATATTGGTTTGTTTAGTGTTTGTTGGTAACTTTGTGTTTTTTCTTTTTTTTTTTTTTTGGCAAAGCTGCTCGGTTAAAAAAAGCAGATTAGCTAGGAAATGGTTCAGACCCAGAGAAAAGTAGAGAGTCGTGTAAGCAGAGCACGCCTTTCCTTGACTCTCTGTCGAGAGCTTTTGTGATTCCAGCTGCTCTCTGCCTCAGACACGGTGCCCTCTGCGTGTGCAGTCATCTAAACAGTTCAGGTCTGGGACCGTGGAGAATCCAAGGCGGTATAGTCATGCTTTGCTTAACAGTGGGGATGAGTTCTGAGGAGTGTGTCATGGTCAGGCAATCTCGAGACTGTGCAAACACCACGGAGTTCCTAAACCTGGATGGCAGAGCCTCCTACACACCTAGGCCATATGGGACTAATCTGATGGGACCCCCGTTGTTGACTGAAACGTCCCGATGTAGGGCATGACTGTACTTCCCAACTCCAAGGGCACGGAAGTGTAGCCTGTGGGGCTTTGGAAAAGAACAGAGACGCTCAAGGCCTACTCTGGACCCACTGACTCAGAATCTACTGGGATAGGTCCCGGCTTTAAAGACCAGACGTAGTCCTCCTCTGCAGACATCTCATCAACGGTTTTTCACGCTGGGTTTTCCCTCATCTGAGAAAACAGGCCAAGAGATTGTGAGGATCCATAATTAGTGTTTTAAGACATTTGGCAGGACTCAGTGTTTTTCACGTTCTGTGATACTGGGATCTGCATCTGCACTGTAATGTGTTAAACCTTGAAATCTTGTCCAAAAGTCATGTCATTACCTAGAGAATCCTTCTGTGAATTCCAGGCAGATTGCCATCTTTCTGCTTCCGCCTCCTCACCTTGACAATGGGGAGAATAACGGTAACCTGCCTTTTGGATGTGAGGATTAAATGAGACAGTTGGTGCAAAGCAGTCGGCACAGGATCTGGCACAAAGTGAAGCCTTCAAGAAATTATGATTGCAGTAGTTTTGATTTCCCTCCAGTCGGAATACAGTTTAGTTGAAGTTAGTAGCTGTGCCACAGCTGTGTCTCAGGCTGGTGTCTGCCGCCCTGAGCTAAGCCATAAAAATCCCTGGAATAACTTTTCAAAAGCCTGTTAGCCTCTTGAGGCTCCTACACTTTTTTATTTTATTTTATTTTATTTTATTTTATTTTATTTTATTTTATTTTATTTTATTGCAGTAACAGTGGATCCTAAGATGATATAGCTTTCAGATGTACGTTGTAATATATTTTGAATTCTGTGTAGATTACATCGTGTTCACCACCCGAAAACTAATGATAGTCCGTCACCTCACATGTGAGCCTCATCACCCCTTTGGCTCTCTCCCCTCCCCCCTCCCCCTATGGTAACCACTAATGCAATCTCCTTTGCTCTGTGTGCGTTTGTCGTTGTTTTTATCTTCTCCTTATGAGTGAGATCACACGGTGTTTGACTTTGTCCCTCTGATTTATTTCACTTCACATAATACCCTCAAGGTCCATCGACGTTGTCACAAATGGGCGGATCTCATCATTTCTTAGGGCCGAGTGGCATTCCATTGTGTATACATACCACATCTTCTTTATCCATTCTTCCCTTGATGGGCACCTAGGTTGCTTCCAAGTTTTGGCTGTTGTGAATAATGCTGCAGTGAGCCTAGGGTGCATGTGTCCCTCTGCATTGGTGTTTTCAAGTTCTTTGGATGAATAGCCAGCAGTGGGCTAGCTGGATCATACATATGGTAGATGTATTCTTAGTTTTCTGAGGATACTCCATCCTGCTTTCCGTAGTGGCTGCACCAGTCTGCCCTCCCACCAGCAGTGCAGGAGAGTTCCCTTCTCTGCACATCCTCTCCGACACTTGTCTCTTGTCTTGTTAATTAGAGCCATTCTGACCAGAGTAAGGGGACATCTCCTTGTAGTTGTGATTTGCATTTCTCTGATCGCTAAGGATGTTGAGTCCCTTTCCATATGCCTGTTGGCCATCCGTATACCTTCTTTGGAGAAATCACTGCTCAGATCTTTTGCCCGCCTTTTCAATTGGGTTGTTGATGTTTTTTGCTGTTGAGATGTATGAGTTCTTTCTGTGTTTTGGATATTAACCCCTTATCCGATATACGGTTTGCAAGAATCTTCTCCCAGTTGTTAGGTTGTGTTTTGGTTTTGTGGATGGTTTCCTTTGCGGTGCAGAGGATGTTTTTTGACTTTGATGTAGTCCCGTTTGTTCATTTTGTATTTTGTTTCCCTTGCCCAGTCAGACGTGGTACTTGAAAATAGGCTGCTAAGACTGATGTCAAAGAGCACACTGCCTATGTTTGCTTGTAGACGTTGCATGGTTTCGGGTGTGACATTCAAGTGAAAGCCGAGGGAGGAGGCTGCAGTTCCCCGAGAGCGAGCGTAGCGGGGACCCTGCGTCCCTGTCAGCGCACCTTCCCGCTCCGCGAAGGTCCCAAGCATGTGGGCGGGGCCGCAGGAGTTCTCCCAGGAGGGTGTCCCCGTCGCTGTCCGCAGTCCACCGCCGGAGGGGGGGGGGCGGGGCAACGGCCGGGCAGCGTCTGGGCGGCGGCGCGCGCGCGCGCGCGCGAGGAGAGGAGAGGAGCGCGCGGCTGCTGGGCGCCGTCCTGGGAGGCGTGGGAGGCGTCGGCGAGCCGCGCCTGCCTGCCCAGAGCCGAGCCCGGCGGAGTCCGGCCGCGCTGTGCTGCTCTCTCCCGGGCCGGGCTCGTCCGTTCCCCCGGCGTCCGTGGACGGCGCTCCGCGTCCCCGCTGGGCACAGCAGCCCGGGCCGTGCACAGCCACGGCCGCTAGCCTGAGGAGGCCGTCCTTCAGCTCCCGCTCTTCCTGCTCGCCGGACACGGACGACCAGGGCGCCTGCGAAGAGGATTCCATCTGAGAGAGGTACCTGGGGGGCGTGGGCCTGGGGGCTGGTGGGAGGCGAGCGTGTCCCTGAGGAATAGGCTTGTGCGCCGAGAGGTGCCCGTCAGGTCGCGGGACAGCTGTGCGGTGCGGGGAGCGAGGGGGTCTCTTCGTGCGCTTGAGGCGTTCGTGGAACGGGCGGTGTGTGCCGGGCACCTGCCCAGGGGCCAGCCTGGGCATGCGGTGCCCGGGAGTCGGGCGCTGAAGCGCCAGCCGTGGTCTTGGCTTCTTGGAAGGACAGACGCGAAGTCGATAAGGACACTGGTCTCGAGGCGTTCTGAGGAGTGCGGGTCTCCCTCTTTTCGAGGCTACGTTCCGTTGGGGTTTTCACGAAGCCTGTTGTGGGCCTGAAGCTCAGGCCGGTTCAGGGGAAGTGGCCTGTCGAGGGCCACGTAAGATTTGTGTGCAGAGCCAGTGCTTTCCAAAGCCCGTGACTGTGCAGAAGTCTACCTGTTAGGGGTGCAGTGGGGGCTGTCCGGGGAGCGTTGTGAGCAGAGGTATGTGCCCCACACTTGAAAGCATGGAAGAGAAAGCGTGAGGCTGGAGGGTGCTCCGTTCGTTCCCTCCTTGCACAGAAAGTCTGGAGAGTTGACTTTGGGACAAGTCCTTCCTTTCCTCTGGTCGGTGCGTGTTCAGTGGTCTGGACACTTGGTGAGCAAGACTGACAGGCTGTTTGACGTACTGGCCCTCACAGCCTGGTTGGAAAGGACAGACAGGCAGCAACCAATTACCTAGGAGATACGTAAAAGCAATTTTGTGTTGAGTGTTGAGAAAGACGGCATTTCCTGTTAGACTTGGTGACTCAGGCAGTGATGTTGAAGCTGAGAGCAGATGCCTAAAAGAAAAGGAGGACCTGTGCGGGAGAGTGTTGGGACAGGGCAAGGGAGGAGTAGGGCCTGTCAGAGGAGCTGAAAGCATGCCCTGGAGACTGGGGCCGCCGCGTAGGGACTGTAGGGTGGGGGAAAAGAAAACTTTTCGATTGAGGCTGGCGCTTTCTCTAGGTTTTTGGGGACTGAGCGTGGTGATTCAGAACGTGGACTCTGGAGCCAGACTCTGTCACATGGGTCCTGGCTCTGCCACCTACGGGCTGTGTGAACTCGGGCAAGTTACTGTACCATTCTGTGTGTCAGTTTCCTGATCTGTAAAACGGGGATGATTATCATACACACTCCATAGGTGAGTGTAAAGGTGAGAGGATATTTCATATCCGTAAAGTACTTAGAGCAGTGTCTGGCCTTTAGCAGGCGTTAGTAGTGGTTGATTAAAGAAATGGCTAAATGCATACCTAACTATTCAAGGCTTGGAGGCTGTCCCTGGTGAAACGTGTGAACTTGAATGGATTACACCCAACTTTGTTTTGTTTTGTTTCCTTTCCGGCTTGCAGTTGCTACTGACCGCATCTGCAGCACTGTGGAATTAGAAATAATCTGCCTCGACTTGGCTGCTCTTGGTAAAACAATCTAATGCTGTCCAAATTATCCCAGGGAAATAAAAGCCTTTTCAGTAGCATAGTAGGGTTAGGCTTATTTAATATGTATTGTTTATATTGGTTTGTTTAGTGTTTGTTGGTAACTTTGTGTTTTTTCTTTTTTTTTTTTTTGGCAAAGCTGCTCGGTTAAAAAAAGCAGATTAGCTAGGAAATGGTTCAGACCCAGAGAAAAGTAGAGAGTCGTGTAAGCAGAGCACGCCTTTCTTGACTCTCTGTCGAGAGCTTTTGTGATTCCAGCTGCTCTCTGCCTCAGACACGGTGCCCTCTGCGTGTGCAGTCATCTAAACAGTTCAGGTCTGGGACCGTGGAGAATCCAAGGCGGTATAGTCATGCTTTGCTTAACAGTGGGGATGAGTTCTGAGGAGTGTGTCATGGTCAGGCAATCTCGAGACTGTGCAAACACCACGGAGTTCCTAAACCTGGATGGCAGAGCCTCTACACACCTAGGCCATATGGGACTAATCTGATGGGACCCCCGTTGTTGACTGAAACGTCCCGATGTAGGGCATGACTGTACTTCCCAACTCCAAGGGCACGGAAGTGTAGCCTGTGGGCTTTGGAAAAGAACAGAGACGCTCAAGGCCTACTCTGGACCCACTGACTCAGAATCTACTGGGATAGGTCCCGGCTTTAAAGACCAGACGTAGTCCTCCTCTGCAGACATCTCATCAACGGTTTTTCACGCTGGGTTTTCCCTCATCTGAGAAAACAGGCCAAGAGATTGTGAGGATCCATAATTAGTGTTTTAAGACATTTGGCAGGACTCAGTGTTTTTCACGTTCTGTGATACTG
>NW_027221868.1:0-20907 GCF_041296265.1 Equus caballus | reverse complement strand
TGTTTTTCACGTTCTGTGATACTGGGATCTGCGTCTTCACTGTCATGTGTTAAACCTTTAAGTCTTGTCCAAAAGTCATGTCATTACCTAGAGAATCCTTCTGTGAATTCCAGGCAGGTTGCCATCTTTCTGCTTCCGCCTCCTCTCCTCACCTTTACAATGGGGAGAATAACGGTAACCTACCTTTTGGATGTGAGGATTAAACGAGACAGTTGGTGCAAAGCAGTCGGCGCAGGATCTGGCACAAAGCGAAGCCTTCAATAAATTATGATTACAGTAGTTTTGACTTCCCTCCAGTCGGATATAGTCGAGTTGAAGTTCGTGGCTATGGTCACAGCTGTGTCTCAGGCTGGTGTCTGCCGCCCTGAGCCAAGCCGTAAAAATCCCTAGAATAACTTTGCAAAAGCCTGTTAGCCTCTTGAGGCTCCTACACTTCTTTATTTTATTTGTTTTTATTTTATTTTATTTTACTTTATTGCAGTGACAGTGGATTCTAACATCACGTAGCTTTCCAGAGGTACGTTGTAATACATTTCGAATTCTGTGTAGATTACGTCGTGTTCACCGCCCAAAAACTAATTATAGTCCGTCACCTCACATGTGAGCCTCATCGCCCCTTTGGCTCTCTCCCCTCCCCCCCTCCCCCTACGGTAACCACTCAATCCAATCTCCGTTGCTCTGTGCGTGTTCGTCATTGTTTTTATCATGTACTCATGAGTGAGATCACACTCGGTGTTTGACTTTCTCCCTCTGATTTATTTCACTTCGCTTAATACCCTCAAGGTCCATCCACGTTGTCACAAATGGCCGGATCTCATCGTTTCTTAGGGCCGAGTAGCATTCCATTGTGAGTATACACACCACATCTTCTCTGTCCATACTTCCCTTGATGGGCACCTAGGTTGCTTCCAAGTTTTGGCTGTTGTGAATAATGCTGCAGTGAACCTAGGGGTGCATGTGTCTTTCTGCCATTGGTGTTTTCCAGTTCTTTGGATAAATACCCAGCAGTGGGCTAGCTGGATCATACATATGGTAGATTGTATTCTTAGTTTTCTGAGGATACTCCATACGGCTTCCATGGTGGCTGCACCAGTCTGCACTCCCACCAGCAGTGTAGGAGAGTTCCCTTCTCTCCACGTCCTCTCCGACACTTGTCTCCTGTCTTGTTAATTAGAGCCATTCTGACCAGAGGAAGGTGACCTCTCCTTGTAGTTTTGATTTGCCTTCCTCTGATCGCTAATGATGTTGAGCCCCTTTCCATGTGCCTGTTGGCCACCCGTATACCTTCTTTGGAGAAGTCACTGCTCAGATCTTTTGCCCGTCTTTTTAATCGGGTTGTTGATTTTTTGTTGTTGTTGAGCTGTCGGAGTTCTTTCTGTGTTTTGGATATAAACCCCTTATCCGATATATGGTTTGCAAGTATCTTCTCCCAGTTGTTAGGTTGTGTTTTGGTTTTGTGGATGGTTTCCTTTGCCGTGCAGAAGATTTTTTTTCACTTTGATGTAGTCCCGTTTGTTCATTTTGTACTTTGTTTTCCATTGCCCAGTCAGACGTGGTACTTGAAAGTAGGCTGCTAAGACTGCTGTCAAAGGGCATACTGCCTATGTTTTCTTCTAGACGTTGCATGGTTTCGGGTGTGGCATTGCAGTCAGACCCGAGGAGGCTGCAGTTCCCCGAGAGCGAGCGTGTGGGCGGGGCCCCAGCAGTTCTCCCAGGAGGGTGTCCCTGTCCCTGTCCGCAGTCCACCGCCTGAGTGGGGGGGCGGGGGGGTGGGGCGGGGCAGCGGCCAGGGAGCCTCTGGGCGGCGGCGCGCGCGCGCTCGCAGCGCGCGGGGAGCGCGCACGGCTGCTGGCCGCCGTCCGGGGAGGCGTCGGCCAGCCGCGCCTGCCTGCCCAGAGCCGAGCCCGGCGGAGTCCGGCCGCGCTCTGCTGCTCTCTCCTGGGCCGGGCTCGCCCGTTCCCCCGGCGTCCCTGGACGCCGCTCCGTGTCCCCGCTGGGCACAGCAGCCCGGGCCCTCCACAGCCACGGCCGCTAGCCTGAGGAGGCCCTCCTTCAGCTCCCGCTCTTCCTGCTCGCACGGACACGGACGACCAGGGCGCCTGCGAAGAGGATTCCATCTGGGAGAGGTACCTGGGGGCGTGGGCCTGGGGGCTGGTGGGAGGCGAGCGTGTCCCTGAGGAATAGGCTGGTGCGCCGAGAGGTGCCCGTCAGGCCGCGGGACAGCTGCGCGGCGCGGGCAGCGAGGGGGTCTCTTCGTGCGCTTCACGCGTTCGTGGAACGGGCGGTGTGTGCCGGGCACCTGCCCAGGGGCCAGCCTGGGGATGCGGTGCCCCGGGAGTCGGGCGCTGAAGCGGCGCCCGTGGTCTTGGCTTCTTGGAAGGCCAGACGCGACGTCGGTAACGACACTGGTCTCGATGCGTTCTGAGGGGTGCAGGTCTCCCTCTTTTCGAGGCTACGTTCCGTTGGGGTTTTCACGAAGCCTGTCGTGGCCCTGAAGCTCAGGCCGTGTTCAGGGGAAGTGGCCTGTGGAGGGCCGCATAATATTCGTGTGCAGAGCCAGTGCTTTCCAAAGGCCTTGACTGGGCAGAAGTCTACCTGTTAGGGGTGCAGTGGGGGCTGTCCGGGGAGCATTGTGAGCACAGGTGTGTGTCCCACACTTGAAAGTCTGCAAAGAAAGCGTGAGGCTGGAGGGTGCTCCGTTCGTTCCCTCCTTCCACAGAAAGTCTGGAGAGTTTGACTTTGGGACTTCCTTTCCTCGGGTCGGTGCGTGTTCAGTGGTCTGGACACTTGGTGGGCAAGACTGACAGGGTGTTTGACGTACTGGACCTCGCAGCCTAGTTGGAAAGGACAGATAGGCAGCAACTAATTACCTAGGAGATACGTAAAAGCCATTCTGTGTTGAGTGCTGAGAAATACGGCATTTACTGTTAGACTTTGTGACTTAGGCAGTGATGTTGAAGCTGAGAGCAGATGCCTAAAAGCAAAGGAGGACTTGTGCGGGAGAGCGTTGGGACAGGGCAAGGGAGGAGGATGGCCTGTCAGAGGAGCTGAAAGCATGCCCTGGAGACTGGGGCCGCGTAGGGACTGTAGGGTGGGGAAAACCAAACTTTTCGATTAAGGCTGGCGCTTTCTATAGGCTTTCGGAGACTAAGCGTGGTGATTCAGCACGTGGACTCTGAGCCAGACTCTGTCACATGGGTCCTAGCTCTGCCACCTACGGGCTGTGTGAACTTGGGCAAGTTACTGTACCATTCTGTGTGTCAGTTTCCTGATCTGTAAAACGGGGATGATTATAACACACACTCCATAGGTGAGTGTAAAGGTTAGAGGCTATTTCATGTCCGTAAAGTACTTAGAGCAGTGTCTGGCCTTCAGTAGGCGTTAGTAGTGGTTGATTAAATAAATGGATAAATGCATACATAAGTATTCAAGGCTTGGAGGCTGTCCCTCGTGCAACGTGTGAACTGGAATGGATTACACCCGGCTTTGTTTCCTTTCCAGCTTGCAGTTGCTACTGACCGCATCTGTGGCACTGTGGAATTAGAAATAATCTCCCTCGACTTGGCTGCTCTTGGTAACAGAATCTAATGCTGTCCAGATTATCCCAGGGAAATAAAAGCCTTGTCAGTAGCCTAGTAGGGTCAGGCTTATTTAATAGGTATCGCTTATATTGGTTTGGCTGGTATTTGTTGGTAACTTTTTCTTGGCAGAGCTGCTCGGTTAAAAAAAGTAGATTAGCTGTAAAATAGTTCAGACCCAGGGAAAAGTAGAGAGTCGTGTAAGCAGAGCACGCCTTTCCTTGACTCTCTGTCGAGAGCTTTTGTGACTCCAGCCGCTCTCTGCCTCAGACGCGGTGCCCTCTGCGTGTGCAGTCATCTAAACCGTGCAGGGTCCGGAACCGTGGAGAATCTAAGGCAGTGCAGTCATGCTTTGCTTAACAGTGGGGCTAGGTTCTGAGGAGTGCGTCACGGTCAGGCAATCTCGTGAGCGTGCAAGCACCACGGAGTTCATAAACCTAGATGGCAGAGCCTCCTATACACCTTGGCTCTATGGGACTAATCTTTTGGGACCCCCGTTGTTGACTGAAACGTCCTGATGTAGCGCCTGACGGTACTTCCCAACTCCAAGGGCACGGGAGTGTAGCCTGTGGGGCTCTGTCAAAGAACGGAGACGCTCGAGGCCTACTCTGGACCCACTGACTCAGAATCTACTGGGGTAGTTCCCGGCTTTAAAGACCAGCCATAGTCCTCATCTGCAGACATCTCCTCAACGGTTTTCCACACCGGGTTTTCCCTCACCTGAGAAAACAGGCCAAGAGATTGTGAGGATCCATAGTTAGTGTTTTAATCCATTTGGCAGGACTCAGTGTTTTTCACGTTCTGTGATACTGGGATCTGCGTCTTCACTGTCATGTGTTAAACCTTTAAGTCTTGTCCAAAAGTCATGTCATTACCTAGAGAATCCTTCTGTGAATTCCAGGCAGGTTGCCATCTTTCTGCTTCCGCCTCCTCTCCTCACCTTTACAATGGGGAGAATAACGGTAACCTACCTTTTGGATGTGAGGATTAAACGAGACAGTTGGTGCAAAGCAGTCGGCGCAGGATCTGGCACAAAGCGAAGCCTTCAATAAATTATGATTACAGTAGTTTTGACTTCCCTCCAGTCGGAATATAGTCGAGTTGAAGTTCGTGGCTATGTCACAGCTGTGTCTCAGGCTGGTGTCTGCCGCCCTGAGCCAAGCCGTAAAAATCCCTAGAATAACTTTGCAAAAGCCTGTTAGCCTCTTGAGGCTCCTACACTTCTTTATTTTATTTTGTTTTATTTTATTTTATTTTACTTTATTGCAGTGACAGTGGATTCTAACATCACGTAGCTTTCCAGAGGTACGTTGTAATACATTTCGAATTCTGTGTAGATTACGTCGTGTTCACCGCCCAAAAACTAATTATAGTCCGTCACCTCACATGTGAGCCTCATCGCCCCTTTGGCTCTCTCCCCTCCCCCCCTCCCCCTACGGTAACCACCAATCCAATCTCCGTTGCTCTGTGCGTGTTCGTCATTGTTTTTATCATGTACTCATGAGTGAGATCACACGGTGTTTGACTTTCTCCCTCTGATTTATTTCACTTCGCATAATACCCTCAAGGTCCATCCACGTTGTCACAAATGGCCGGATCTCATCGTTTCTTAGGGCCGAGTAGCATTCCATTGTGTATACACACCACATCTTCTCTGTCCATACTTCCCTTGATGGGCACCTAGGTTGCTTCCAAGTTTTGGCTGTTGTGAATAATGCTGCAGTGAACCTAGGGGTGCATGTGTCTTTCTGCATTGGTGTTTTCCAGTTCTTTGGATAAATACCCAGCAGTGGGCTAGCTGGATCATACATATGGTAGATTGTATTCTTAGTTTTCTGAGGATACTCCATACGGCTTTCCATGGTGGCTGCACCAGTCTGCACTCCCACCAGCAGTGTAGGAGAGTTCCCTTCTCTCCACGTCCTCTCCGACACTTGTCTCCTGTCTTGTTAATTAGAGCCATTCTGACCAGAGGAAGGTGACCTCTCCTTGTAGTTTTGATTTGCCTTCCTCTGATCGCTAATGATGTTGAGCCCCTTTCCATGTGCCTGTTGGCCACCCGTATACCTTCTTTGGAGAAGTCACTGCTCAGATCTTTTGCCCGTCTTTTTAATCGGGTTGTTGATTTTTTGTTGTTGTTGAGCTGTCGGAGTTCTTTCTGTGTTTTGGATATAAACCCCTTATCCGATATATGGTTTGCAAGTATCTTCTCCCAGTTGTTAGGTTGTGTTTTGGTTTTGTGGATGGTTTCCTTTGCCGTGCAGAAGATTTTTTTTCACTTTGATGTAGTCCCGTTTGTTCATTTTGTACTTTGTTTCCATTGCCCAGTCAGACGTGGTACTTGAAAGTAGGCTGCTAAGACTGCTGTCAAAGGGCATACTGCCTATGTTTTCTTCTAGACGTTGCATGGTTTCGGGTGTGGCATTGCAGTCAGACCCGAGGAGGCTGCAGTTCCCCGAGAGCGAGCGTGTGGGCGGGGCCCCAGCAGTTCTCCCAGGAGGGTGTCCCTGTCCCTGTCCGCAGTCCACCGCCTGAGTGGGGGGGGCGGGGGGGTGGGGCGGGGCAGCGGCCAGGGAGCCTCTGGGCGGCGGCGCGCGCGCAGCGCGCGCGGGGAGCGCGCACGGCTGCTGGGCCGCCGTCCGGGGAGGCGTCGGCCAGCCGCGCCTGCCTGCCCAGAGCCGAGCCCGGCGGAGTCCGGCCGCGCTCTGCTGCTCTCTCCTGGGCCGGGCTCGCCCGTTCCCCCGGCGTCCCTGGACGCCGCTCCGTGTCCCCGCTGGGCACAGCAGCCCGGGCCCTCCACAGCCACGGCCGCTAGCCTGAGGAGGCCCTCCTTCAGCTCCCGCTCTTCCTGCTCGCCGGACACGGACGACCAGGGCGCCTGCGAAGAGGATTCCATCTGGGAGAGGTACCTGGGGGCGTGGGCCTGGGGGCTGGTGGGAGGCGAGCGTGTCCCTGAGGAATAGGCTGGTGCGCCGAGAGGTGCCCGTCAGGCCGCGGGACAGCTGCGCGGCGCGGGCAGCGAGGGGGTCTCTTCGTGCGCTTCACGCGTTCGTGGAACGGGCGGTGTGTGCCGGGCACCTGCCCAGGGGCCAGCCTGGGGATGCGGTGCCCGGGAGTCGGGCGCTGAAGCGGCGCCCGTGGTCTTGGCTTCTTGGAAGGCCAGACGCGACGTCGGTAACGACACTGGTCTCGATGCGTTCTGAGGGGTGCAGGTCTCCCTCTTTTCGAGGCTACGTTCCGTTGGGGTTTTCACGAAGCCTGTCGTGGCCCTGAAGCTCAGGCCGGTTCAGGGGAAGTGGCCTGTGGAGGGCCGCATAATATTCGTGTGCAGAGCCAGTGCTTTCCAAAGGCCTTGACTGGGCAGAAGTCTACCTGTTAGGGGTGCAGTGGGGGCTGTCCGGGGAGCATTGTGAGCACAGGTGTGTGTCCCACACTTGAAAGTCTGGCAAAGAAAGCGTGAGGCTGGAGGGTGCTCCGTTCGTTCCCTCCTTCCACAGAAAGTCTGGAGAGTTGACTTTGGGACTTCCTTTCCTCGGGTCGGTGCGTGTTCAGTGGTCTGGACACTTGGTGGGCAAGACTGACAGGGTGTTTGACGTACTGGACCTCGCAGCCTAGTTGGAAAGGACAGATAGGCAGCAACTAATTACCTAGGAGATACGTAAAAGCCATTCTGTGTTGAGTGCTGAGAAATACGGCATTTACTGTTAGACTTTGTGACTTAGGCAGTGATGTTGAAGCTGAGAGCAGATGCCTAAAAGCAAAGGAGGACTTGTGCGGGAGAGCGTTGGGACAGGGCAAGGGAGGAGGATGGCCTGTCAGAGGAGCTGAAAGCATGCCCTGGAGACTGGGGCCGCGTAGGGACTGTAGGGTGGGGAAAACCAAACTTTTCGATTAAGGCTGGCGCTTTCTATAGGCTTTCGGAGACTAAGCGTGGTGATTCAGCACGTGGACTCTGGAGCCAGACTCTGTCACATGGGTCCTAGCTCTGCCACCTACGGGCTGTGTGAACTTGGGCAAGTTACTGTACCATTCTGTGTGTCAGTTTCCTGATCTGTAAAACGGGGATGATTATAACACACACTCCATAGGTGAGTGTAAAGGTTAGAGGCTATTTCATGTCCGTAAAGTACTTAGAGCAGTGTCTGGCCTTCAGTAGGCGTTAGTAGTGGTTGATTAAATAAATGGATAAATGCATACATAAGTATTCAAGGCTTGGAGGCTGTCCCTCGTGCAACGTGTGAACTGGAATGGATTACACCCGGCTTTGTTTCCTTTCCAGCTTGCAGTTGCTACTGACCGCATCTGTGGCACTGTGGAATTAGAAATAATCTCCCTCGACTTGGCTGCTCTTGGTAACAGAATCTAATGCTGTCCAGATTATCCCAGGGAAATAAAAGCCTTGTCAGTAGCCTAGTAGGGTCAGGCTTATTTAATAGGTATCGCTTATATTGGTTTGGCTGGTATTTGTTGGTAACTTTTTCTTGGCAGAGCTGCTCGGTTAAAAAAAGTAGATTAGCTGTAAAATAGTTCAGACCCAGGGAAAAGTAGAGAGTCGTGTAAGCAGAGCACGCCTTTCCTTGACTCTCTGTCGAGAGCTTTTGTGACTCCAGCCGCTCTCTGCCTCAGACGCGGTGCCCTCTGCGTGTGCAGTCATCTAAACCGTGCAGGGTCCGGAACCGTGGAGAATCTAAGGCAGTGCAGTCATGCTTTGCTTAACAGTGGGGCTAGGTTCTGAGGAGTGCGTCACGGTCAGGCAATCTCGTGAGCGTGCAAGCACCACGGAGTTCATAAACCTAGATGGCAGAGCCTCCTATACACCTTGGCTCTATGGGACTAATCTTTTGGGACCCCCGTTGTTGACTGAAACGTCCTGATGTAGCGCCTGACGGTACTTCCCAACTCCAAGGGCACGGGAGTGTAGCCTGTGGGGCTCTGTCAAAGAACGGAGACGCTCGAGGCCTACTCTGGACCCACTGACTCAGAATCTACTGGGGTAGTTCCCGGCTTTAAAGACCAGCCATAGTCCTCATCTGCAGACATCTCCTCAACGGTTTTCCACACCGGGTTTTCCCTCACCTGAGAAAACAGGCCAAGAGATTGTGAGGATCCATAGTTAGTGTTTTAATCCATTTGGCAGGACTCAGTGTTTTTCACGTTCTGTGATACTGGGATCTGCGTCTTCACTGTCATGTGTTAAACCTTTAAGTCTTGTCCAAAAGTCATGTCATTACCTAGAGAATCCTTCTGTGAATTCCAGGCAGGTTGCCATCTTTCTGCTTCCGCCTCCTCTCCTCACCTTTACAATGGGGAGAATAACGGTAACCTACCTTTTGGATGTGAGGATTAAACGAGACAGTTGGTGCAAAGCAGTCGGCGCAGGATCTGGCACAAAGCGAAGCCTTCAATAAATTATGATTACAGTAGTTTTGACTTCCCTCCAGTCGGAATATAGTCGAGTTGAAGTTCGTGGCTATGTCACAGCTGTGTCTCAGGCTGGTGTCTGCCGCCCTGAGCCAAGCCGTAAAAATCCCTAGAATAACTTTGCAAAAGCCTGTTAGCCTCTTGAGGCTCCTACACTTCTTTATTTTATTTTGTTTTATTTTATTTTATTTTACTTTATTGCAGTGACAGTGGATTCTAACATCACGTAGCTTTCCAGAGGTACGTTGTAATACATTTCGAATTCTGTGTAGATTACGTCGTGTTCACCGCCCAAAAACTAATTATAGTCCGTCACCTCACATGTGAGCCTCATCGCCCCTTTGGCTCTCTCCCCTCCCCCCCTCCCCCTACGGTAACCACCAATCCAATCTCCGTTGCTCTGTGCGTGTTCGTCATTGTTTTTATCATGTACTCATGAGTGAGATCACACGGTGTTTGACTTTCTCCCTCTGATTTATTTCACTTCGCATAATACCCTCAAGGTCCATCCACGTTGTCACAAATGGCCGGATCTCATCGTTTCTTAGGGCCGAGTAGCATTCCATTGTGTATACACACCACATCTTCTCTGTCCATACTTCCCTTGATGGGCACCTAGGTTGCTTCCAAGTTTTGGCTGTTGTGAATAATGCTGCAGTGAACCTAGGGGTGCATGTGTCTTTCTGCATTGGTGTTTTCCAGTTCTTTGGATAAATACCCAGCAGTGGGCTAGCTGGATCATACATATGGTAGATTGTATTCTTAGTTTTCTGAGGATACTCCATACGGCTTTCCATGGTGGCTGCACCAGTCTGCACTCCCACCAGCAGTGTAGGAGAGTTCCCTTCTCTCCACGTCCTCTCCGACACTTGTCTCCTGTCTTGTTAATTAGAGCCATTCTGACCAGAGGAAGGTGACCTCTCCTTGTAGTTTTGATTTGCCTTCCTCTGATCGCTAATGATGTTGAGCCCCTTTCCATGTGCCTGTTGGCCACCCGTATACCTTCTTTGGAGAAGTCACTGCTCAGATCTTTTGCCCGTCTTTTTAATCGGGTTGTTGATTTTTTGTTGTTGTTGAGCTGTCGGAGTTCTTTCTGTGTTTTGGATATAAACCCCTTATCCGATATATGGTTTGCAAGTATCTTCTCCCAGTTGTTAGGTTGTGTTTTGGTTTTGTGGATGGTTTCCTTTGCCGTGCAGAAGATTTTTTTTCACTTTGATGTAGTCCCGTTTGTTCATTTTGTACTTTGTTTCCATTGCCCAGTCAGACGTGGTACTTGAAAGTAGGCTGCTAAGACTGCTGTCAAAGGGCATACTGCCTATGTTTTCTTCTAGACGTTGCATGGTTTCGGGTGTGGCATTGCAGTCAGACCCGAGGAGGCTGCAGTTCCCCGAGAGCGAGCGTGTGGGCGGGGCCCCAGCAGTTCTCCCAGGAGGGTGTCCCTGTCCCTGTCCGCAGTCCACCGCCTGAGTGGGGGGGGCGGGGGGGTGGGGCGGGGCAGCGGCCAGGGAGCCTCTGGGCGGCGGCGCGCGCGCGCAGCGCGCGCGGGGAGCGCGCACGGCTGCTGGGCCGCCGTCCGGGGAGGCGTCGGCCAGCCGCGCCTGCCTGCCCAGAGCCGAGCCCGGCGGAGTCCGGCCGCGCTCTGCTGCTCTCTCCTGGGCCGGGCTCGCCCGTTCCCCCGGCGTCCCTGGACGCCGCTCCGTGTCCCCGCTGGGCACAGCAGCCCGGGCCCTCCACAGCCACGGCCGCTAGCCTGAGGAGGCCCTCCTTCAGCTCCCGCTCTTCCTGCTCGCCGGACACGGACGACCAGGGCGCCTGCGAAGAGGATTCCATCTGGGAGAGGTACCTGGGGGCGTGGGCCTGGGGGCTGGTGGGAGGCGAGCGTGTCCCTGAGGAATAGGCTGGTGCGCCGAGAGGTGCCCGTCAGGCCGCGGGACAGCTGCGCGGCGCGGGCAGCGAGGGGGTCTCTTCGTGCGCTTCACGCGTTCGTGGAACGGGCGGTGTGTGCCGGGCACCTGCCCAGGGGCCAGCCTGGGGATGCGGTGCCCGGGAGTCGGGCGCTGAAGCGGCGCCCGTGGTCTTGGCTTCTTGGAAGGCCAGACGCGACGTCGGTAACGACACTGGTCTCGATGCGTTCTGAGGGGTGCAGGTCTCCCTCTTTTCGAGGCTACGTTCCGTTGGGGTTTTCACGAAGCCTGTCGTGGCCCTGAAGCTCAGGCCGGTTCAGGGGAAGTGGCCTGTGGAGGGCCGCATAATATTCGTGTGCAGAGCCAGTGCTTTCCAAAGGCCTTGACTGGGCAGAAGTCTACCTGTTAGGGGTGCAGTGGGGGCTGTCCGGGGAGCATTGTGAGCACAGGTGTGTGTCCCACACTTGAAAGTCTGGCAAAGAAAGCGTGAGGCTGGAGGGTGCTCCGTTCGTTCCCTCCTTCCACAGAAAGTCTGGAGAGTTGACTTTGGGACTTCCTTTCCTCGGGTCGGTGCGTGTTCAGTGGTCTGGACACTTGGTGGGCAAGACTGACAGGGTGTTTGACGTACTGGACCTCGCAGCCTAGTTGGAAAGGACAGATAGGCAGCAACTAATTACCTAGGAGCTACGTAAAAGCCATTCTGTGTTGAGTGCTGAGAAATACGGCATTTACTGTTAGACTTTGTGACTTAGGCAGTGATGTTGAAGCTGAGAGCAGATGCCTAAAAGCAAAGGAGGACTTGTGCGGGAGAGCGTTGGGACAGGGCAAGGGAGGAGGATGGCCTGTCAGAGGAGCTGAAAGCATGCCCTGGAGACTGGGGCCGCGTAGGGACTGTAGGGTGGGGAAAACCAAACTTTTCGATTAAGGCTGGCGCTTTCTATAGGCTTTCGGAGACTAAGCGTGGTGATTCAGCACGTGGACTCTGGAGCCAGACTCTGTCACATGGGTCCTAGCTCTGCCACCTACGGGCTGTGTGAACTTGGGCAAGTTACTGTACCATTCTGTGTGTCAGTTTCCTGATCTGTAAAACGGGGATGATTATAACACACACTCCATAGGTGAGTGTAAAGGTTAGAGGCTATTTCATGTCCGTAAAGTACTTAGAGCAGTGTCTGGCCTTCAGTAGGCGTTAGTAGTGGTTGATTAAATAAATGGATAAATGCATACATAAGTATTCAAGGCTTGGAGGCTGTCCCTCGTGCAACGTGTGAACTGGAATGGATTACACCCGGCTTTGTTTCCTTTCCAGCTTGCAGTTGCTACTGACCGCATCTGTGGCACTGTGGAATTAGAAATAATCTCCCTCGACTTGGCTGCTCTTGGTAACAGAATCTAATGCTGTCCAGATTATCCCAGGGAAATAAAAGCCTTGTCAGTAGCCTAGTAGGGTCAGGCTTATTTAATAGGTATCGCTTATATTGGTTTGGCTGGTATTTGTTGGTAACTTTTTCTTGGCAGAGCTGCTCGGTTAAAAAAAGTAGATTAGCTGTAAAATAGTTCAGACCCAGGGAAAAGTAGAGAGTCGTGTAAGCAGAGCACGCCTTTCCTTGACTCTCTGTCGAGAGCTTTTGTGACTCCAGCCGCTCTCTGCCTCAGACGCGGTGCCCTCTGCGTGTGCAGTCATCTAAACCGTGCAGGGTCCGGAACCGTGGAGAATCTAAGGCAGTGCAGTCATGCTTTGCTTAACAGTGGGGCTAGGTTCTGAGGAGTGCGTCACGGTCAGGCAATCTCGTGAGCGTGCAAGCACCACGGAGTTCATAAACCTAGATGGCAGAGCCTCCTATACACCTTGGCTCTATGGGACTAATCTTTTGGGACCCCCGTTGTTGACTGAAACGTCCTGATGTAGCGCCTGACGGTACTTCCCAACTCCAAGGGCACGGGAGTGTAGCCTGTGGGGCTCTGTCAAAGAACGGAGACGCTCGAGGCCTACTCTGGACCCACTGACTCAGAATCTACTGGGATAGTTCCCGGCTTTAAAGACCAGCCATAGTCCTCATCTGCAGACATCTCCTCAACGGTTTTCCACACCGGGTTTTCCCTCACCTGAGAAAACAGGCCAAGAGATTGTGAGGATCCATAGTTAGTGTTTTAATCCATTTGGCAGGACTCAGTGTTTTTCACGTTCTGTGATACTGGGATCTGCGTCTTCACTGTCATGTGTTAAACCTTTAAGTCTTGTCCAAAAGTCATGTCATTACCTAGAGAATCCTTCTGTGAATTCCAGGCAGGTTGCCATCTTTCTGCTTCCGCCTCCTCTCCTCACCTTTACAATGGGGAGAATAACGGTAACCTACCTTTTGGATGTGAGGATTAAACGAGACAGTTGGTGCAAAGCAGTCGGCGCAGGATCTGGCACAAAGCGAAGCCTTCAATAAATTATGATTACAGTAGTTTTGACTTCCCTCCAGTCGGAATATAGTCGAGTTGAAGTTCGTGGCTATGTCACAGCTGTGTCTCAGGCTGGTGTCTGCCGCCCTGAGCCAAGCCGTAAAAATCCCTAGAATAACTTTGCAAAAGCCTGTTAGCCTCTTGAGGCTCCTACACTTCTTTATTTTATTTTGTTTTATTTTATTTTATTTTACTTTATTGCAGTGACAGTGGATTCTAACATCACGTAGCTTTCCAGAGGTACGTTGTAATACATTTCGAATTCTGTGTAGATTACGTCGTGTTCACCGCCCAAAAACTAATTATAGTCCGTCACCTCACATGTGAGCCTCATCGCCCCTTTGGCTCTCTCCCCTCCCCCCCTCCCCCTACGGTAACCACCAATCCAATCTCCGTTGCTCTGTGCGTGTTCGTCATTGTTTTTATCATGTACTCATGAGTGAGATCACACGGTGTTTGACTTTCTCCCTCTGATTTATTTCACTTCGCATAATACCCTCAAGGTCCATCCACGTTGTCACAAATGGCCGGATCTCATCGTTTCTTAGGGCCGAGTAGCATTCCATTGTGTATACACACCACATCTTCTCTGTCCATACTTCCCTTGATGGGCACCTAGGTTGCTTCCAAGTTTTGGCTGTTGTGAATAATGCTGCAGTGAACCTAGGGGTGCATGTGTCTTTCTGCATTGGTGTTTTCCAGTTCTTTGGATAAATACCCAGCAGTGGGCTAGCTGGATCATACATATGGTAGATTGTATTCTTAGTTTTCTGAGGATACTCCATACGGCTTTCCATGGTGGCTGCACCAGTCTGCACTCCCACCAGCAGTGTAGGAGAGTTCCCTTCTCTCCACGTCCTCTCCGACACTTGTCTCCTGTCTTGTTAATTAGAGCCATTCTGACCAGAGGAAGGTGACCTCTCCTTGTAGTTTTGATTTGCCTTCCTCTGATCGCTAATGATGTTGAGCCCCTTTCCATGTGCCTGTTGGCCACCCGTATACCTTCTTTGGAGAAGTCACTGCTCAGATCTTTTGCCCGTCTTTTTAATCGGGTTGTTGATTTTTTGTTGTTGTTGAGCTGTCGGAGTTCTTTCTGTGTTTTGGATATAAACCCCTTATCCGATATATGGTTTGCAAGTATCTTCTCCCAGTTGTTAGGTTGTGTTTTGGTTTTGTGGATGGTTTCCTTTGCCGTGCAGAAGATTTTTTTTCACTTTGATGTAGTCCCGTTTGTTCATTTTGTACTTTGTTTCCATTGCCCAGTCAGACGTGGTACTTGAAAGTAGGCTGCTAAGACTGCTGTCAAAGGGCATACTGCCTATGTTTTCTTCTAGACGTTGCATGGTTTCGGGTGTGGCATTGCAGTCAGACCCGAGGAGGCTGCAGTTCCCCGAGAGCGAGCGTGTGGGCGGGGCCCCAGCAGTTCTCCCAGGAGGGTGTCCCTGTCCCTGTCCGCAGTCCACCGCCTGAGTGGGGGGGGCGGGGGGGTGGGGCGGGGCAGCGGCCAGGGAGCCTCTGGGCGGCGGCGCGCGCGCGCGCGCGCGGGGAGCGCGCACGGCTGCTGGGCCGCCGTCCGGGGAGGCGTCGGCCAGCCGCGCCTGCCTGCCCAGAGCCGAGCCCGGCGGAGTCCGGCCGCGCTCTGCTGCTCTCTCCTGGGCCGGGCTCGCCCGTTCCCCCGGCGTCCCTGGACGCCGCTCCGTGTCCCCGCTGGGCACAGCAGCCCGGGCCCTCCACAGCCACGGCCGCTAGCCTGAGGAGGCCCTCCTTCAGCTCCCGCTCTTCCTGCTCGCCGGACACGGACGACCAGGGCGCCTGCGAAGAGGATTCCATCTGGGAGAGGTACCTGGGGGCGTGGGCCTGGGGGCTGGTGGGAGGCGAGCGTGTCCCTGAGGAATAGGCTGGTGCGCCGAGAGGTGCCCGTCAGGCCGCGGGACAGCTGCGCGGCGCGGGCAGCGAGGGGGTCTCTTCGTGCGCTTCACGCGTTCGTGGAACGGGCGGTGTGTGCCGGGCACCTGCCCAGGGGCCAGCCTGGGGATGCGGTGCCCGGGAGTCGGGCGCTGAAGCGGCGCCCGTGGTCTTGGCTTCTTGGAAGGCCAGACGCGACGTCGGTAACGACACTGGTCTCGATGCGTTCTGAGGGGTGCAGGTCTCCCTCTTTTCGAGGCTACGTTCCGTTGGGGTTTTCACGAAGCCTGTCGTGGCCCTGAAGCTCAGGCCGGTTCAGGGGAAGTGGCCTGTGGAGGGCCGCATAATATTCGTGTGCAGAGCCAGTGCTTTCCAAAGGCCTTGACTGGGCAGAAGTCTACCTGTTAGGGGTGCAGTGGGGGCTGTCCGGGGAGCATTGTGAGCACAGGTGTGTGTCCCACACTTGAAAGTCTGGCAAAGAAAGCGTGAGGCTGGAGGGTGCTCCGTTCGTTCCCTCCTTCCACAGAAAGTCTGGAGAGTTGACTTTGGGACTTCCTTTCCTCGGGTCGGTGCGTGTTCAGTGGTCTGGACACTTGGTGGGCAAGACTGACAGGGTGTTTGACGTACTGGACCTCGCAGCCTAGTTGGAAAGGACAGATAGGCAGCAACTAATTACCTAGGAGATACGTAAAAGCCATTCTGTGTTGAGTGCTGAGAAATACGGCATTTACTGTTAGACTTTGTGACTTAGGCAGTGATGTTGAAGCTGAGAGCAGATGCCTAAAAGCAAAGGAGGACTTGTGCGGGAGAGCGTTGGGACAGGGCAAGGGAGGAGGATGGCCTGTCAGAGGAGCTGAAAGCATGCCCTGGAGACTGGGGCCGCGTAGGGACTGTAGGGTGGGGAAAACCAAACTTTTCGATTAAGGCTGGCGCTTTCTATAGGCTTTCGGAGACTAAGCGTGGTGATTCAGCACGTGGACTCTGGAGCCAGACTCTGTCACATGGGTCCTAGCTCTGCCACCTACGGGCTGTGTGAACTTGGGCAAGTTACTGTACCATTCTGTGTGTCAGTTTCCTGATCTGTAAAACGGGGATGATTATAACACACACTCCATAGGTGAGTGTAAAGGTTAGAGGCTATTTCATGTCCGTAAAGTACTTAGAGCAGTGTCTGGCCTTCAGTAGGCGTTAGTAGTGGTTGATTAAATAAATGGATAAATGCATACATAAGTATTCAAGGCTTGGAGGCTGTCCCTCGTGCAACGTGTGAACTGGAATGGATTACACCCGGCTTTGTTTCCTTTCCAGCTTGCAGTTGCTACTGACCGCATCTGTGGCACTGTGGAATTAGAAATAATCTCCCTCGACTTGGCTGCTCTTGGTAACAGAATCTAATGCTGTCCAGATTATCCCAGGGAAATAAAAGCCTTGTCAGTAGCCTAGTAGGGTCAGGCTTATTTAATAGGTATCGCTTATATTGGTTTGGCTGGTATTTGTTGGTAACTTTTTCTTGGCAGAGCTGCTCGGTTAAAAAAAGTAGATTAGCTGTAAAATAGTTCAGACCCAGGGAAAAGTAGAGAGTCGTGTAAGCAGAGCACGCCTTTCCTTGACTCTCTGTCGAGAGCTTTTGTGACTCCAGCCGCTCTCTGCCTCAGACGCGGTGCCCTCTGCGTGTGCAGTCATCTAAACCGTGCAGGGTCCGGAACCGTGGAGAATCTAAGGCAGTGCAGTCATGCTTTGCTTAACAGTGGGGCTAGGTTCTGAGGAGTGCGTCACGGTCAGGCAATCTCGTGAGCGTGCAAGCACCACGGAGTTCATAAACCTAGATGGCAGAGCCTCCTATACACCTTGGCTCTATGGGACTAATCTTTTGGGACCCCCGTTGTTGACTGAAACGTCCTGATGTAGCGCCTGACGGTACTTCCCAACTCCAAGGGCACGGGAGTGTAGCCTGTGGGGCTCTGTCAAAGAACGGAGACGCTCGAGGCCTACTCTGGACCCACTGACTCAGAATCTACTGGGATAGTTCCCGGCTTTAAAGACCAGCCATAGTCCTCATCTGCAGACATCTCCTCAACGGTTTTCCACACCGGGTTTTCCCTCACCTGAGAAAACAGGCCAAGAGATTGTGAGGATCCATAGTTAGTGTTTTAATCCATTTGGCAGGACTCAGTGTTTTTCACGTTCTGTGATACTGGGATCTGCGTCTTCACTGTCATGTGTTAAACCTTTAAGTCTTGTCCAAAAGTCATGTCATTACCTAGAGAATCCTTCTGTGAATTCCAGGCAGGTTGCCATCTTTCTGCTTCCGCCTCCTCTCCTCACCTTTACAATGGGGAGAATAACGGTAACCTACCTTTTGGATGTGAGGATTAAACGAGACAGTTGGTGCAAAGCAGTCGGCGCAGGATCTGGCACAAAGCGAAGCCTTCAATAAATTATGATTACAGTAGTTTTGACTTCCCTCCAGTCGGAATATAGTCGAGTTGAAGTTCGTGGCTATGTCACAGCTGTGTCTCAGGCTGGTGTCTGCCGCCCTGAGCCAAGCCGTAAAAATCCCTAGAATAACTTTGCAAAAGCCTGTTAGCCTCTTGAGGCTCCTACACTTCTTTATTTTATTTTGTTTTATTTTATTTTATTTTACTTTATTGCAGTGACAGTGGATTCTAACATCACGTAGCTTTCCAGAGGTACGTTGTAATACATTTCGAATTCTGTGTAGATTACGTCGTGTTCACCGCCCAAAAACTAATTATAGTCCGTCACCTCACATGTGAGCCTCATCGCCCCTTTGGCTCTCTCCCCTCCCCCCCTCCCCCTACGGTAACCACCAATCCAATCTCCGTTGCTCTGTGCGTGTTCGTCATTGTTTTTATCATGTACTCATGAGTGAGATCACACGGTGTTTGACTTTCTCCCTCTGATTTATTTCACTTCGCATAATACCCTCAAGGTCCATCCACGTTGTCACAAATGGCCGGATCTCATCGTTTCTTAGGGCCGAGTAGCATTCCATTGTGTATACACACCACATCTTCTCTGTCCATACTTCCCTTGATGGGCACCTAGGTTGCTTCCAAGTTTTGGCTGTTGTGAATAATGCTGCAGTGAACCTAGGGGTGCATGTGTCTTTCTGCATTGGTGTTTTCCAGTTCTTTGGATAAATACCCAGCAGTGGGCTAGCTGGATCATACATATGGTAGATTGTATTCTTAGTTTTCTGAGGATACTCCATACGGCTTTCCATGGTGGCTGCACCAGTCTGCACTCCCACCAGCAGTGTAGGAGAGTTCCCTTCTCTCCACGTCCTCTCCGACACTTGTCTCCTGTCTTGTTAATTAGAGCCATTCTGACCAGAGGAAGGTGACCTCTCCTTGTAGTTTTGATTTGCCTTCCTCTGATCGCTAATGATGTTGAGCCCCTTTCCATGTGCCTGTTGGCCACCCGTATACCTTCTTTGGAGAAGTCACTGCTCAGATCTTTTGCCCGTCTTTTTAATCGGGTTGTTGATTTTTTGTTGTTGTTGAGCTGTCGGAGTTCTTTCTGTGTTTTGGATATAAACCCCTTATCCGATATATGGTTTGCAAGTATCTTCTCCCAGTTGTTAGGTTGTGTTTTGGTTTTGTGGATGGTTTCCTTTGCCGTGCAGAAGATTTTTTTTCACTTTGATGTAGTCCCGTTTGTTCATTTTGTACTTTGTTTCCATTGCCCAGTCAGACGTGGTACTTGAAAGTAGGCTGCTAAGACTGCTGTCAAAGGGCATACTGCCTATGTTTTCTTCTAGACGTTGCATGGTTTCGGGTGTGGCATTGCAGTCAGACCCGAGGAGGCTGCAGTTCCCCGAGAGCGAGCGTGTGGGCGGGGCCCCAGCAGTTCTCCCAGGAGGGTGTCCCTGTCCCTGTCCGCAGTCCACCGCCTGAGTGGGGGGGGCGGGGGGGTGGGGCGGGGCAGCGGCCAGGGAGCCTCTGGGCGGCGGCGCGCGCGCGCGCGCGCGCGGGGAGCGCGCACGGCTGCTGGGCCGCCGTCCGGGGAGGCGTCGGCCAGCCGCGCCTGCCTGCCCAGAGCCGAGCCCGGCGGAGTCCGGCCGCGCTCTGCTGCTCTCTCCTGGGCCGGGCTCGCCCGTTCCCCCGGCGTCCCTGGACGCCGCTCCGTGTCCCCGCTGGGCACAGCAGCCCGGGCCCTCCACAGCCACGGCCGCTAGCCTGAGGAGGCCCTCCTTCAGCTCCCGCTCTTCCTGCTCGCCGGACACGGACGACCAGGGCGCCTGCGAAGAGGATTCCATCTGGGAGAGGTACCTGGGGGCGTGGGCCTGGGGGCTGGTGGGAGGCGAGCGTGTCCCTGAGGAATAGGCTGGTGCGCCGAGAGGTGCCCGTCAGGCCGCGGGACAGCTGCGCGGCGCGGGCAGCGAGGGGGTCTCTTCGTGCGCTTCACGCGTTCGTGGAACGGGCGGTGTGTGCCGGGCACCTGCCCAGGGGCCAGCCTGGGGATGCGGTGCCCGGGAGTCGGGCGCTGAAGCGGCGCCCGTGGTCTTGGCTTCTTGGAAGGCCAGACGCGACGTCGGTAACGACACTGGTCTCGATGCGTTCTGAGGGGTGCAGGTCTCCCTCTTTTCGAGGCTACGTTCCGTTGGGGTTTTCACGAAGCCTGTCGTGGCCCTGAAGCTCAGGCCGGTTCAGGGGAAGTGGCCTGTGGAGGGCCGCATAATATTCGTGTGCAGAGCCAGTGCTTTCCAAAGGCCTTGACTGGGCAGAAGTCTACCTGTTAGGGGTGCAGTGGGGGCTGTCCGGGGAGCATTGTGAGCACAGGTGTGTGTCCCACACTTGAAAGTCTGGCAAAGAAAGCGTGAGGCTGGAGGGTGCTCCGTTCGTTCCCTCCTTCCACAGAAAGTCTGGAGAGTTGACTTTGGGACTTCCTTTCCTCGGGTCGGTGCGTGTTCAGTGGTCTGGACACTTGGTGGGCAAGACTGACAGGGTGTTTGACGTACTGGACCTCGCAGCCTAGTTGGAAAGGACAGATAGGCAGCAACTAATTACCTAGGAGATACGTAAAAGCCATTCTGTGTTGAGTGCTGAGAAATACGGCATTTACTGTTAGACTTTGTGACTTAGGCAGTGATGTTGAAGCTGAGAGCAGATGCCTAAAAGCAAAGGAGGACTTGTGCGGGAGAGCGTTGGGACAGGGCAAGGGAGGAGGATGGCCTGTCAGAGGAGCTGAAAGCATGCCCTGGAGACTGGGGCCGCGTAGGGACTGTAGGGTGGGGAAAACCAAACTTTTCGATTAAGGCTGGCGCTTTCTATAGGCTTTCGGAGACTAAGCGTGGTGATTCAGCACGTGGACTCTGGAGCCAGACTCTGTCACATGGGTCCTAGCTCTGCCACCTACGGGCTGTGTGAACTTGGGCAAGTTACTGTACCATTCTGTGTGTCAGTTTCCTGATCTGTAAAACGGGGATGATTATAACACACACTCCATAGGTGAGTGTAAAGGTTAGAGGCTATTTCATGTCCGTAAAGTACTTAGAGCAGTGTCTGGCCTTCAGTAGGCGTTAGTAGTGGTTGATTAAATAAATGGATAAATGCATACATAAGTATTCAAGGCTTGGAGGCTGTCCCTCGTGCAACGTGTGAACTGGAATGGATTACACC
>NW_027221867.1:0-29037 GCF_041296265.1 Equus caballus | reverse complement strand
CTATGGTAACCACCAATGCAATCTCCTTTGCTCTGTGTGCGTTTGTCGTTGTTTTTATCTTCTCCTTATGAGTGAGATCACACGGTGTTTGACTTTGTCCCTCTGATTTATTTCACTTCACATAATACCCTCAAGGTCCATCGACGGTTGTCACAAATGGGCGGATCTCATCATTCTTAGGGCCGAGTGGCATTCCATTGTGTATACATACCACATCTTCTTTATCCATTCTTCCCTTGATGGGCACCTAGGTTGCTTCCAAGTTTTGGCTGTTGTGAATAATGCTGCAGTGAGCCTAGGGGTGCATGTGTCCCCTCTGCATTGGTGTTTTCAAGTTCTTTGGATGAATAGCCAGCAGTGGGCTAGCTGGATCATACATATGGTAGATGTATTCTTAGTTTTCTGAGGTATACTCCATCCTGCTTTCCGTAGTGGCTGCACCAGTCTGCCCTCCCACCAGCAGTGCAGGAGAGTTCCCTTCTCTGCACATCCTCTCCGACACTTGTCTCTTGTCTTGTTAATTAGAGCCATTCTGACCAGAGTAAGGGGACATCTCCTTGTAGTTGTGATTTGCATTTCTCTGATCGCTAAGGATGTTGAGTCCCTTTCCATATGCCTGTTGGCCATCCCGTATACATTCTTGGAGAAATCACTGCTCAGATCTTTTGCCCGCCTTTTCAATTGGTTGTTGATGTTTTTTGCTGTTGAGATGTATGAGTTCTTTCTGTGTTTTGGATATTAACCCCTTATCCGATATACGGTTTGCAAGAATCTTCTCCCAGTTGTTAGGTTGTGTTTTGGTTTTGTGGATGGTTTCCTTTGCGGTGCAGAGGATGTTTTTTGACTTTGATGTAGTCCCGTTTGTTCATTTTGTATTTTGTTTCCCTTGCCCAGTCAGACGTGGTACTTGAAAATAGGCTGCTAAGACTGATGTCAAAGAGCACACTGCCTATGTTTGCTTGTAGACGTTGCATGGTTTCGGGTGTGACATTCAAGTGAAAGCCGAGGGAGGAGGCTGCAGTTCCCCGAGAGCGAGCGTAGCGGGGACCCTGCGTCCCTGTCAGCGCACCTTCCCGCTCCGCGAAGGTCCCAAGCATGTGGGCGGGGCCGCAGGAGTTCTCCCAGGAGGGTGTCCCCGTCGCTGTCCCGCAGTCCACCGCCGGAGGGGGGGGGGGCGGGGCAACGGCCGGGCAGCGTCTGGGCGGCGCGCGCGCGCGCGCGCGCGAGAGAGGAGGAGAGGAGCGCGCGGCTGCTGGGCCGCCGTCCTGGGAGGCGTGGGAGGCGTCGGCGAGCCGCGCCTGCCTGCCCAGAGCCGAGCCCGGCGGAGTCCGGCCGCGCTGTGCTGCTCTCTCCCGGGCCGGGCTCGTCCGTTCCCCCGGCGTCCGTGGACGGCGCTCCGCGTCCCCCGCTGGGCACAGCAGCCCGGGCCGTGCACAGCCACGGCCGCTAGCCTGAGGAGGCCGTCCTTCAGCTCCCGCTCTTCCTGCTCGCCGGACACGGACGACCCAGGGCGCCTGCGAAGAGGATTCCATCTGAGAGAGGTACCTGGGGGGCGTGGGCCTGGGGGCTGGTGGGAGGCGAGCGTGTCCCTGAGGAATAGGCTTGTGCGCCGAGAGGTGCCCGTCAGGTCGCAGGGACAGCTGTGCGG
This sequence comes from Equus caballus, assembly GCF_041296265.1. Classification (NCBI taxonomy): domain Eukaryota; kingdom Metazoa; phylum Chordata; class Mammalia; order Perissodactyla; family Equidae; genus Equus; species Equus caballus. Next base: position 27,389 of record NW_027221867.1, on the reverse strand, counting down.
CGCGGGGAGCGAGGGGGTCTCTTCGTGCGCTTGAGGCGTTCGTGGAACGGGCGGTGTGTGCCGGGCACCTGCCCAGGGGCCAGCCTGGGCATGCGGTGCCCGGGAGTCGGGCGCTGAAGCGCCAGCCGTGGTCTTGGCTTCTTGGAAGGACAGACGCGAAGTCGATAAGGACACTGGTCTCGAGGCGTTCTGAGGAGTGCGGGTCTCCCTCTTTTCGAGGCTACGTTCCGTTGGGGTTTTCACGAAGCCTGTTGTGGGCCTGAAGCTCAGGCCGGTTCAGGGGAAGTGGCCTGTCGAGGGGCCACGTAAGATTTGTGTGCAGAGCCAGTGCTTTCCAAAGCCCGTGACTGTGCAGAAGTCTACCTGTTAGGGGTGCAGTGGGGGGCTGTCCGGGGAGCGTTGTGAGCAAGAGGTAATGTGCCCCACACTTGAAAGCATGGAAGAGAAAGCGTGAGGCTGGAGGGTGCTCCGTTCGTTCCCTCCTTGCACAGAAAGTCTGGAGAGTTGACTTTGGGACAAGTCCTTCCTTTCCTCTGGTCGGTGCGTGTTCAGTGGTCTGGACACTTGGTGAGCAAGACTGACAGGCTGTTTGACGTACTGGCCCTCACAGCCTGGTTGGAAAGGACAGACAGGCAGCAACCAATTACCTAGGAGATACGTAAAAGCAATTTTGTGTTGAGTGTTGAGAAAGACGGCATTTCCTGTTAGACTTGGTGACTCAGGCAGTGATGTTGAAGCTGAGAGCAGATGCCTAAAAGAAAAGGAGGACCTGTGCGGGAGAGTGTTGGGACAGGGCAAGGGAGGAGTAGGGCCTGTCAGAGGAGCTGAAAGCATGCCCTGGAGACTGGGGCCGCCGCGTAGGGACTGTAGGGTGGGGAAAAGAAAACTTTTCGATTGAGGCTGGCGCTTTCTCTAGGTTTTTGGGGACTGAGCGTGGTGATTCAGAACGTGGACTCTGGAGCCAGACTCTGTCACATGGGTCCTGGCTCTGCCACCTACGGGCTGTGTGAACTCGGGCAAGTTACTGTACCATTCTGTGTGTCAGTTTCCTGATCTGTAAAACGGGGATGATTATCATACACACTCCATAGGTGAGTGTAAAGGTGAGAGGATATTTCATATCCGTAAAGTACTTAGAGCAGTGTCTGGCCTTTAGCAGGCGTTAGTAGTGGTTGATTAAAGAAATGGCTAAATGCATACCTAACTATTCAAGGCTTGGAGGCTGTCCCTGGTGAAACGTGTGAACTTGAATGGATTACACCCAACTTTGTTTTGTTTTGTTTCCTTTCCGGCTTGCAGTTGCTACTGACCGCATCTGCAGCACTGTGGAATTAGAAATAATCTGCCTCGACTTGGCTGCTCTTGGTAAAACAATCTAATGCTGTCCAAATTATCCCAGGGAAATAAAAGCCTTTTCAGTAGCATAGTAGGGTTAGGCTTATTTAATATGTATTGTTTATATTGGTTTGTTTAGTGTTTGTTGGTAACTTTGTGTTTTTTCTTTTTTTTTTTTTTTTGGCAAAGCTGCTCGGTTAAAAAAAGCAGATTAGCTAGGAAATGGTTCAGACCCAGAGAAAAGTAGAGAGTCGTGTAAGCAGAGCACGCCTTTCCTTGACTCTCTGTCGAGAGCTTTTGTGATTCCAGCTGCTCTCTGCCTCAGACACGGTGCCCTCTGCGTGTGCAGTCATCTAAACAGTTCAGGTCTGGGACCGTGGAGAATCCAAGGCGGTATAGTCATGCTTTGCTTAACAGTGGGGATGAGTTCTGAGGAGTGTGTCATGGTCAGGCAATCTCGAGACTGTGCAAACACCACGGAGTTCCTAAACCTGGATGGCAGAGCCTCCTACACACCTAGGCCATATGGGACTAATCTGATGGGACCCCCGTTGTTGACTGAAACGTCCCGATGTAGGGCATGACTGTACTTCCCAACTCCAAGGGCACGGAAGTGTAGCCTGTGGGGCTTTGGAAAAGAACAGAGACGCTCAAGGCCTACTCTGGACCCACTGACTCAGAATCTACTGGGATAGGTCCCGGCTTTAAAGACCAGACGTAGTCCTCCTCTGCAGACATCTCATCAACGGTTTTTCACGCTGGGTTTTCCCTCATCTGAGAAAACAGGCCAAGAGATTGTGAGGATCCATAATTAGTGTTTTAAGACATTTGGCAGGACTCAGTGTTTTTCACGTTCTGTGATACTGGGATCTGCATCTGCACTGTAATGTGTTAAACCTTGAAATCTTGTCCAAAAGTCATGTCATTACCTAGAGAATCCTTCTGTGAATTCCAGGCAGATTGCCATCTTTCTGCTTCCGCCTCCTCACCTTGACAATGGGGAGAATAACGGTAACCTGCCTTTTGGATGTGAGGATTAAATGAGACAGTTGGTGCAAAGCAGTCGGCACAGGATCTGGCACAAAGTGAAGCCTTCAAGAAATTATGATTGCAGTAGTTTTGATTTCCCTCCAGTCGGAATACAGTTTAGTTGAAGTTAGTAGCTGTGCCACAGCTGTGTCTCAGGCTGGTGTCTGCCGCCCTGAGCTAAGCCATAAAAATCCCTGGAATAACTTTTCAAAAGCCTGTTAGCCTCTTGAGGCTCCTACACTTTTTTATTTTATTTTATTTTATTTTATTTTATTTTATTTTATTTTATTGCAGTAACAGTGGATCCTAAGATGATATAGCTTTCAGATGTACGTTGAAATATATTTTGAATTCTGTGTAGATTACATCGTGTTCACCACCCGAAAACTAATGATAGTCCGTCACCTCACATGTGAGCCTCATCACCCCTTTGGCTCTCTCCCCTCCCCCCTCCCCCTATGGTAACCACCAATGCAATCTCCTTTGCTCTGTGTGCGTTTGTCGTTGTTTTTATCTTCTCCTTATGAGTGAGATCACACGGTGTTTGACTTTGTCCCTCTGATTTATTTCACTTCACATAATACCCTCAAGGTCCATCGACGTTGTCACAAATGGGCGGATCTCATCATTTCTTAGGGCCGAGTGGCATTCCATTGTGTATACATACCACATCTTCTTTATCCATTCTTCCCTTGATGGGCACCTAGGTTGCTTCCAAGTTTTGGCTGTTGTGAATAATGCTGCAGTGAGCCTAGGGGTGCATGTGTCCCTCTGCATTGGTGTTTTCAAGTTCTTTGGATGAATAGCCAGCAGTGGGCTAGCTGGATCATACATATGGTAGATGTATTCTTAGTTTTCTGAGGATACTCCATCCTGCTTTCCGTAGTGGCTGCACCAGTCTGCCCTCCCACCAGCAGTGCAGGAGAGTTCCCTTCTCTGCACATCCTCTCCGACACTTGTCTCTTGTCTTGTTAATTAGAGCCATTCTGACCAGAGTAAGGGGACATCTCCTTGTAGTTGTGATTTGCATTTCTCTGATCGCTAAGGATGTTGAGTCCCTTTCCATATGCCTGTTGGCCATCCGTATACCTTCTTTGGAGAAATCACTGCTCAGATCTTTTGCCCGCCTTTTCAATTGGGTTGTTGATGTTTTTTGCTGTTGAGATGTATGAGTTCTTTCTGTGTTTTGGATATTAACCCCTTATCCGATATACGGTTTGCAAGAATCTTCTCCCAGTTGTTAGGTTGTGTTTTGGTTTTGTGGATGGTTTCCTTTGCGGTGCAGAGGATGTTTTTTGACTTTGATGTAGTCCCGTTTGTTCATTTTGTATTTTGTTTCCCTTGCCCAGTCAGACGTGGTACTTGAAAATAGGCTGCTAAGACTGATGTCAAAGAGCACACTGCCTATGTTTGCTTGTAGACGTTGCATGGTTTCGGGTGTGACATTCAAGTGAAAGCCGAGGGAGGAGGCTGCAGTTCCCCGAGAGCGAGCGTAGCGGGGACCCTGCGTCCCTGTCAGCGCACCTTCCCGCTCCGCGAAGGTCCCAAGCATGTGGGCGGGGCCGCAGGAGTTCTCCCAGGAGGGTGTCCCCGTCGCTGTCCGCAGTCCACCGCCGGAGGGGGGGGGGGGGCGGGGCAACGGCCGGGCAGCGTCTGGGCGGCGGCGCGCGCGCGCGCGCGCGCGAGGAGAGGAGAGGAGCGCGCGGCTGCTGGGCCGCCGTCCTGGGAGGCGTGGGAGGCGTCGGCGAGCCGCGCCTGCCTGCCCAGAGCCGAGCCCGGCGGAGTCCGGCCGCGCTGTGCTGCTCTCTCCCGGGCCGGGCTCGTCCGTTCCCCCGGCGTCCGTGGACGGCGCTCCGCGTCCCCGCTGGGCACAGCAGCCCGGGCCGTGCACAGCCACGGCCGCTAGCCTGAGGAGGCCGTCCTTCAGCTCCCGCTCTTCCTGCTCGCCGGACACGGACGACCAGGGCGCCTGCGAAGAGGATTCCATCTGAGAGAGGTACCTGGGGGGCGTGGGCCTGGGGGCTGGTGGGAGGCGAGCGTGTCCCTGAGGAATAGGCTTGTGCGCCGAGAGGTGCCCGTCAGGTCGCGGGACAGCTGTGCGGCGCGGGGAGCGAGGGGGTCTCTTCGTGCGCTTGAGGCGTTCGTGGAACGGGCGGTGTGTGCCGGGCACCTGCCCAGGGGCCAGCCTGGGCATGCGGTGCCCGGGAGTCGGGCGCTGAAGCGCCAGCCGTGGTCTTGGCTTCTTGGAAGGACAGACGCGAAGTCGATAAGGACACTGGTCTCGAGGCGTTCTGAGGAGTGCGGGTCTCCCTCTTTTCGAGGCTACGTTCCGTTGGGGTTTTCACGAAGCCTGTTGTGGGCCTGAAGCTCAGGCCGGTTCAGGGGAAGTGGCCTGTCGAGGGCCACGTAAGATTTGTGTGCAGAGCCAGTGCTTTCCAAAGCCCGTGACTGTGCAGAAGTCTACCTGTTAGGGGTGCAGTGGGGGCTGTCCGGGGAGCGTTGTGAGCAGAGGTATGTGCCCCACACTTGAAAGCATGGAAGAGAAAGCGTGAGGCTGGAGGGTGCTCCGTTCGTTCCCTCCTTGCACAGAAAGTCTGGAGAGTTGACTTTGGGACAAGTCCTTCCTTTCCTCTGGTCGGTGCGTGTTCAGTGGTCTGGACACTTGGTGAGCAAGACTGACAGGCTGTTTGACGTACTGGCCCTCACAGCCTGGTTGGAAAGGACAGACAGGCAGCAACCAATTACCTAGGAGATACGTAAAAGCAATTTTGTGTTGAGTGTTGAGAAAGACGGCATTTCCTGTTAGACTTGGTGACTCAGGCAGTGATGTTGAAGCTGAGAGCAGATGCCTAAAAGAAAAGGAGGACCTGTGCGGGAGAGTGTTGGGACAGGGCAAGGGAGGAGTAGGGCCTGTCAGAGGAGCTGAAAGCATGCCCTGGAGACTGGGGCCGCCGCGTAGGGACTGTAGGGTGGGGAAAAGAAAACTTTTCGATTGAGGCTGGCGCTTTCTCTAGGTTTTTGGGGACTGAGCGTGGTGATTCAGAACGTGGACTCTGGAGCCAGACTCTGTCACATGGGTCCTGGCTCTGCCACCTACGGGCTGTGTGAACTCGGGCAAGTTACTGTACCATTCTGTGTGTCAGTTTCCTGATCTGTAAAACGGGGATGATTATCATACACACTCCATAGGTGAGTGTAAAGGTGAGAGGATATTTCATATCCGTAAAGTACTTAGAGCAGTGTCTGGCCTTTAGCAGGCGTTAGTAGTGGTTGATTAAAGAAATGGCTAAATGCATACCTAACTATTCAAGGCTTGGAGGCTGTCCCTGGTGAAACGTGTGAACTTGAATGGATTACACCCAACTTTGTTTTGTTTTGTTTCCTTTCCGGCTTGCAGTTGCTACTGACCGCATCTGCAGCACTGTGGAATTAGAAATAATCTGCCTCGACTTGGCTGCTCTTGGTAAAACAATCTAATGCTGTCCAAATTATCCCAGGGAAATAAAAGCCTTTTCAGTAGCATAGTAGGGTTAGGCTTATTTAATATGTATTGTTTATATTGGTTTGTTTAGTGTTTGTTGGTAACTTTGTGTTTTTTCTTTTTTTTTTTTTTGGCAAAGCTGCTCGGTTAAAAAAAGCAGATTAGCTAGGAAATGGTTCAGACCCAGAGAAAAGTAGAGAGTCGTGTAAGCAGAGCACGCCTTTCCTTGACTCTCTGTCGAGAGCTTTTGTGATTCCAGCTGCTCTCTGCCTCAGACACGGTGCCCTCTGCGTGTGCAGTCATCTAAACAGTTCAGGTCTGGGACCGTGGAGAATCCAAGGCGGTATAGTCATGCTTTGCTTAACAGTGGGGATGAGTTCTGAGGAGTGTGTCATGGTCAGGCAATCTCGAGACTGTGCAAACACCACGGAGTTCCTAAACCTGGATGGCAGAGCCTCCTACACACCTAGGCCATATGGGACTAATCTGATGGGACCCCCGTTGTTGACTGAAACGTCCCGATGTAGGGCATGACTGTACTTCCCAACTCCAAGGGCACGGAAGTGTAGCCTGTGGGGCTTTGGAAAAGAACAGAGACGCTCAAGGCCTACTCTGGACCCACTGACTCAGAATCTACTGGGATAGTTCCCGGCTTTAAAGACCAGACGTAGTCCTCCTCTGCAGACATCTCATCAACGGTTTTTCACGCTGGGTTTTCCCTCATCTGAGAAAACAGGCCAAGAGATTGTGAGGATCCATAATTAGTGTTTTAAGACATTTGGCAGGACTCAGTGTTTTTCACGTTCTGTGATACTGGGATCTGCATCTGCACTGTAATGTGTTAAACCTTGAAATCTTGTCCAAAAGTCATGTCATTACCTAGAGAATCCTTCTGTGAATTCCAGGCAGATTGCCATCTTTCTGCTTCCGCCTCCTCACCTTGACAATGGGGAGAATAACGGTAACCTGCCTTTTGGATGTGAGGATTAAATGAGACAGTTGGTGCAAAGCAGTCGGCACAGGATCTGGCACAAAGTGAAGCCTTCAAGAAATTATGATTGCAGTAGTTTTGATTTCCCTCCAGTCGGAATACAGTTTAGTTGAAGTTAGTAGCTGTGCCACAGCTGTGTCTCAGGCTGGTGTCTGCCGCCCTGAGCTAAGCCATAAAAATCCCTGGAATAACTTTTCAAAAGCCTGTTAGCCTCTTGAGGCTCCTACACTTTTTTATTTTATTTTATTTTATTTTATTTTATTTTATTTTATTTTATTTTATTTTATTTTATTGCAGTAACAGTGGATCCTAAGATGATATAGCTTTCAGATGTACGTTGTAATATATTTTGAATTCTGTGTAGATTACATCGTGTTCACCACCCGAAAACTAATGATAGTCCGTCACCTCACATGTGAGCCTCATCACCCCTTTGGCTCTCTCCCCTCCCCCCTCCCCCTATGGTAACCACCAATGCAATCTCCTTTGCTCTGTGTGCGTTTGTCGTTGTTTTTATCTTCTCCTTATGAGTGAGATCACACGGTGTTTGACTTTGTCCCTCTGATTTATTTCACTTCACATAATACCCTCAAGGTCCATCGACGTTGTCACAAATGGGCGGATCTCATCATTTCTTAGGGCCGAGTGGCATTCCATTGTGTATACATACCACATCTTCTTTATCCATTCTTCCCTTGATGGGCACCTAGGTTGCTTCCAAGTTTTGGCTGTTGTGAATAATGCTGCAGTGAGCCTAGGGGTGCATGTGTCCCTCTGCATTGGTGTTTTCAAGTTCTTTGGATGAATAGCCAGCAGTGGGCTAGCTGGATCATACATATGGTAGATGTATTCTTAGTTTTCTGAGGATACTCCATCCTGCTTTCCGTAGTGGCTGCACCAGTCTGCCCTCCCACCAGCAGTGCAGGAGAGTTCCCTTCTCTGCACATCCTCTCCGACACTTGTCTCTTGTCTTGTTAATTAGAGCCATTCTGACCAGAGTAAGGGGACATCTCCTTGTAGTTGTGATTTGCATTTCTCTGATCGCTAAGGATGTTGAGTCCCTTTCCATATGCCTGTTGGCCATCCGTATACCTTCTTTGGAGAAATCACTGCTCAGATCTTTTGCCCGCCTTTTCAATTGGGTTGTTGATGTTTTTTGCTGTTGAGATGTATGAGTTCTTTCTGTGTTTTGGATATTAACCCCTTATCCGATATACGGTTTGCAAGAATCTTCTCCCAGTTGTTAGGTTGTGTTTTGGTTTTGTGGATGGTTTCCTTTGCGGTGCAGAGGATGTTTTTTGACTTTGATGTAGTCCCGTTTGTTCATTTTGTATTTTGTTTCCCTTGCCCAGTCAGACGTGGTACTTGAAAATAGGCTGCTAAGACTGATGTCAAAGAGCACACTGCCTATGTTTGCTTGTAGACGTTGCATGGTTTCGGGTGTGACATTCAAGTGAAAGCCGAGGGAGGAGGCTGCAGTTCCCCGAGAGCGAGCGTAGCGGGGACCCTGCGTCCCTGTCAGCGCACCTTCCCGCTCCGCGAAGGTCCCAAGCATGTGGGCGGGGCCGCAGGAGTTCTCCCAGGAGGGTGTCCCCGTCGCTGTCCGCAGTCCACCGCCGGAGGGGGGGGGGCGGGGCAACGGCCGGGCAGCGTCTGGGCGGCGGCGCGCGCGCGCGCGCGCGCGAGGAGAGGAGAGGAGCGCGCGGCTGCTGGGCCGCCGTCCTGGGAGGCGTGGGAGGCGTCGGCGAGCCGCGCCTGCCTGCCCAGAGCCGAGCCCGGCGGAGTCCGGCCGCGCTGTGCTGCTCTCTCCCGGGCCGGGCTCGTCCGTTCCCCCGGCGTCCGTGGACGGCGCTCCGCGTCCCCGCTGGGCACAGCAGCCCGGGCCGTGCACAGCCACGGCCGCTAGCCTGAGGAGGCCGTCCTTCAGCTCCCGCTCTTCCTGCTCGCCGGACACGGACGACCAGGGCGCCTGCGAAGAGGATTCCATCTGAGAGAGGTACCTGGGGGGCGTGGGCCTGGGGGCTGGTGGGAGGCGAGCGTGTCCCTGAGGAATAGGCTTGTGCGCCGAGAGGTGCCCGTCAGGTCGCGGGACAGCTGTGCGGCGCGGGGAGCGAGGGGGTCTCTTCGTGCGCTTGAGGCGTTCGTGGAACGGGCGGTGTGTGCCGGGCACCTGCCCAGGGGCCAGCCTGGGCATGCGGTGCCCGGGAGTCGGGCGCTGAAGCGCCAGCCGTGGTCTTGGCTTCTTGGAAGGACAGACGCGAAGTCGATAAGGACACTGGTCTCGAGGCGTTCTGAGGAGTGCGGGTCTCCCTCTTTTCGAGGCTACGTTCCGTTGGGGTTTTCACGAAGCCTGTTGTGGGCCTGAAGCTCAGGCCGGTTCAGGGGAAGTGGCCTGTCGAGGGCCACGTAAGATTTGTGTGCAGAGCCAGTGCTTTCCAAAGCCCGTGACTGTGCAGAAGTCTACCTGTTAGGGGTGCAGTGGGGGCTGTCCGGGGAGCGTTGTGAGCAGAGGTATGTGCCCCACACTTGAAAGCATGGAAGAGAAAGCGTGAGGCTGGAGGGTGCTCCGTTCGTTCCCTCCTTGCACAGAAAGTCTGGAGAGTTGACTTTGGGACAAGTCCTTCCTTTCCTCTGGTCGGTGCGTGTTCAGTGGTCTGGACACTTGGTGAGCAAGACTGACAGGCTGTTTGACGTACTGGCCCTCACAGCCTGGTTGGAAAGGACAGACAGGCAGCAACCAATTACCTAGGAGATACGTAAAAGCAATTTTGTGTTGAGTGTTGAGAAAGACGGCATTTCCTGTTAGACTTGGTGACTTAGGCAGTGATGTTGAAGCTGAGAGCAGATGCCTAAAAGAAAAGGAGGACCTGTGCGGGAGAGTGTTGGGACAGGGCAAGGGAGGAGTAGGGCCTGTCAGAGGAGCTGAAAGCATGCCCTGGAGACTGGGGCCGCCGCGTAGGGACTGTAGGGTGGGGAAAAGAAAACTTTTCGATTGAGGCTGGCGCTTTCTCTAGGTTTTTGGGGACTAAGCGTGGTGATTCAGAACGTGGACTCTGGAGCCAGACTCTGTCACATGGGTCCTGGCTCTGCCACCTACGGGCTGTGTGAACTCGGGCAAGTTACTGTACCATTCTGTGTGTCAGTTTCCTGATCTGTAAAACGGGGATGATTATCATACACACTCCATAGGTGAGTGTAAAGGTGAGAGGATATTTCATATCCGTAAAGTACTTAGAGCAGTGTCTGGCCTTTAGCAGGCGTTAGTAGTGGTTGATTAAAGAAATGGCTAAATGCATACCTAACTATTCAAGGCTTGGAGGCTGTCCCTGGTGAAACGTGTGAACTTGAATGGATTACACCCAACTTTGTTTTGTTTTGTTTCCTTTCCGGCTTGCAGTTGCTACTGACCGCATCTGCAGCACTGTGGAATTAGAAATAATCTGCCTCGACTTGGCTGCTCTTGGTAAAACAATCTAATGCTGTCCAAATTATCCCAGGGAAATAAAAGCCTTTTCAGTAGCATAGTAGGGTTAGGCTTATTTAATATGTATTGTTTATATTGGTTTGTTTAGTGTTTGTTGGTAACTTTGTGTTTTTTCTTTTTTTTTTTTTTTGGCAAAGCTGCTCGGTTAAAAAAAGCAGATTAGCTAGGAAATGGTTCAGACCCAGAGAAAAGTAGAGAGTCGTGTAAGCAGAGCACGCCTTTCCTTGACTCTCTGTCGAGAGCTTTTGTGATTCCAGCTGCTCTCTGCCTCAGACACGGTGCCCTCTGCGTGTGCAGTCATCTAAACAGTTCAGGTCTGGGACCGTGGAGAATCCAAGGCGGTATAGTCATGCTTTGCTTAACAGTGGGGATGAGTTCTGAGGAGTGTGTCATGGTCAGGCAATCTCGAGACTGTGCAAACACCACGGAGTTCCTAAACCTGGATGGCAGAGCCTCCTACACACCTAGGCCATATGGGACTAATCTGATGGGACCCCCGTTGTTGACTGAAACGTCCCGATGTAGGGCATGACTGTACTTCCCAACTCCAAGGGCACGGAAGTGTAGCCTGTGGGGCTTTGGAAAAGAACAGAGACGCTCAAGGCCTACTCTGGACCCACTGACTCAGAATCTACTGGGATAGGTCCCGGCTTTAAAGACCAGACGTAGTCCTCCTCTGCAGACATCTCATCAACGGTTTTTCACGCTGGGTTTTCCCTCATCTGAGAAAACAGGCCAAGAGATTGTGAGGATCCATAATTAGTGTTTTAAGACATTTGGCAGGACTCAGTGTTTTTCACGTTCTGTGATACTGGGATCTGCATCTGCACTGTAATGTGTTAAACCTTGAAATCTTGTCCAAAAGTCATGTCATTACCTAGAGAATCCTTCTGTGAATTCCAGGCAGATTGCCATCTTTCTGCTTCCGCCTCCTCACCTTGACAATGGGGAGAATAACGGTAACCTGCCTTTTGGATGTGAGGATTAAATGAGACAGTTGGTGCAAAGCAGTCGGCACAGGATCTGGCACAAAGTGAAGCCTTCAAGAAATTATGATTGCAGTAGTTTTGATTTCCCTCCAGTCGGAATACAGTTTAGTTGAAGTTAGTAGCTGTGCCACAGCTGTGTCTCAGGCTGGTGTCTGCCGCCCTGAGCTAAGCCATAAAAATCCCTGGAATAACTTTTCAAAAGCCTGTTAGCCTCTTGAGGCTCCTACACTTTTTTATTTTATTTTATTTTATTTTATTTTATTTTATTTTATTTTATTTTATTTTATTGCAGTAACAGTGGATCCTAAGATGATATAGCTTTCAGATGTACGTTGTAATATATTTTGAATTCTGTGTAGATTACATCGTGTTCACCACCCGAAAACTAATGATAGTCCGTCACCTCACATGTGAGCCTCATCACCCCTTTGGCTCTCTCCCCTCCCCCCTCCCCCTATGGTAACCACCAATGCAATCTCCTTTGCTCTGTGTGCGTTTGTCGTTGTTTTTATCTTCTCCTTATGAGTGAGATCACACGGTGTTTGACTTTGTCCCTCTGATTTATTTCACTTCACATAATACCCTCAAGGTCCATCGACGTTGTCACAAATGGGCGGATCTCATCATTTCTTAGGGCCGAGTGGCATTCCATTGTGTATACATACCACATCTTCTTTATCCATTCTTCCCTTGATGGGCACCTAGGTTGCTTCCAAGTTTTGGCTGTTGTGAATAATGCTGCAGTGAGCCTAGGGGTGCATGTGTCCCTCTGCATTGGTGTTTTCAAGTTCTTTGGATGAATAGCCAGCAGTGGGCTAGCTGGATCATACATATGGTAGATGTATTCTTAGTTTTCTGAGGATACTCCATCCTGCTTTCCGTAGTGGCTGCACCAGTCTGCCCTCCCACCAGCAGTGCAGGAGAGTTCCCTTCTCTGCACATCCTCTCCGACACTTGTCTCTTGTCTTGTTAATTAGAGCCATTCTGACCAGAGTAAGGGGACATCTCCTTGTAGTTGTGATTTGCATTTCTCTGATCGCTAAGGATGTTGAGTCCCTTTCCATATGCCTGTTGGCCATCCGTATACCTTCTTTGGAGAAATCACTGCTCAGATCTTTTGCCCGCCTTTTCAATTGGGTTGTTGATGTTTTTTGCTGTTGAGATGTATGAGTTCTTTCTGTGTTTTGGATATTAACCCCTTATCCGATATACGGTTTGCAAGAATCTTCTCCCAGTTGTTAGGTTGTGTTTTGGTTTTGTGGATGGTTTCCTTTGCGGTGCAGAGGATGTTTTTTGACTTTGATGTAGTCCCGTTTGTTCATTTTGTATTTTGTTTCCCTTGCCCAGTCAGACGTGGTACTTGAAAATAGGCTGCTAAGACTGATGTCAAAGAGCACACTGCCTATGTTTGCTTGTAGACGTTGCATGGTTTCGGGTGTGACATTCAAGTGAAAGCCGAGGGAGGAGGCTGCAGTTCCCCGAGAGCGAGCGTAGCGGGGACCCTGCGTCCCTGTCAGCGCACCTTCCCGCTCCGCGAAGGTCCCAAGCATGTGGGCGGGGCCGCAGGAGTTCTCCCAGGAGGGTGTCCCCGTCGCTGTCCGCAGTCCACCGCCGGAGGGGGGGGGGCGGGGCAACGGCCGGGCAGCGTCTGGGCGGCGGCGCGCGCGCGCAGCGCGCGAGGAGAGGAGAGGAGCGCGCGGCTGCTGGGCCGCCGTCCTGGGAGGCGTGGGAGGCGTCGGCGAGCCGCGCCTGCCTGCCCAGAGCCGAGCCCGGCGGAGTCCGGCCGCGCTGTGCTGCTCTCTCCCGGGCCGGGCTCGTCCGTTCCCCCGGCGTCCGTGGACGGCGCTCCGCGTCCCCGCTGGGCACAGCAGCCCGGGCCGTGCACAGCCACGGCCGCTAGCCTGAGGAGGCCGTCCTTCAGCTCCCGCTCTTCCTGCTCGCCGGACACGGACGACCAGGGCGCCTGCGAAGAGGATTCCATCTGAGAGAGGTACCTGGGGGGCGTGGGCCTGGGGGCTGGTGGGAGGCGAGCGTGTCCCTGAGGAATAGGCTTGTGCGCCGAGAGGTGCCCGTCAGGTCGCGGGACAGCTGTGCGGCGCGGGGAGCGAGGGGGTCTCTTCGTGCGCTTGAGGCGTTCGTGGAACGGGCGGTGTGTGCCGGGCACCTGCCCAGGGGCCAGCCTGGGCATGCGGTGCCCGGGAGTCGGGCGCTGAAGCGCCAGCCGTGGTCTTGGCTTCTTGGAAGGACAGACGCGAAGTCGATAAGGACACTGGTCTCGAGGCGTTCTGAGGAGTGCGGGTCTCCCTCTTTTCGAGGCTACGTTCCGTTGGGGTTTTCACGAAGCCTGTTGTGGGCCTGAAGCTCAGGCCGGTTCAGGGGAAGTGGCCTGTCGAGGGCCACGTAAGATTTGTGTGCAGAGCCAGTGCTTTCCAAAGCCCGTGACTGTGCAGAAGTCTACCTGTTAGGGGTGCAGTGGGGGCTGTCCGGGGAGCGTTGTGAGCAGAGGTATGTGCCCCACACTTGAAAGCATGGAAGAGAAAGCGTGAGGCTGGAGGGTGCTCCGTTCGTTCCCTCCTTGCACAGAAAGTCTGGAGAGTTGACTTTGGGACAAGTCCTTCCTTTCCTCTGGTCGGTGCGTGTTCAGTGGTCTGGACACTTGGTGAGCAAGACTGACAGGCTGTTTGACGTACTGGCCCTCACAGCCTGGTTGGAAAGGACAGACAGGCAGCAACCAATTACCTAGGAGATACGTAAAAGCAATTTTGTGTTGAGTGTTGAGAAAGACGGCATTTCCTGTTAGACTTGGTGACTCAGGCAGTGATGTTGAAGCTGAGAGCAGATGCCTAAAAGAAAAGGAGGACCTGTGCGGGAGAGTGTTGGGACAGGGCAAGGGAGGAGTAGGGCCTGTCAGAGGAGCTGAAAGCATGCCCTGGAGACTGGGGCCGCCGCGTAGGGACTGTAGGGTGGGGAAAAGAAAACTTTTCGATTGAGGCTGGCGCTTTCTCTAGGTTTTTGGGGACTGAGCGTGGTGATTCAGAACGTGGACTCTGGAGCCAGACTCTGTCACATGGGTCCTGGCTCTGCCACCTACGGGCTGTGTGAACTCGGGCAAGTTACTGTACCATTCTGTGTGTCAGTTTCCTGATCTGTAAAACGGGGATGATTATCATACACACTCCATAGGTGAGTGTAAAGGTGAGAGGATATTTCATATCCGTAAAGTACTTAGAGCAGTGTCTGGCCTTTAGCAGGCGTTAGTAGTGGTTGATTAAAGAAATGGCTAAATGCATACCTAACTATTCAAGGCTTGGAGGCTGTCCCTGGTGAAACGTGTGAACTTGAATGGATTACACCCAACTTTGTTTTGTTTTGTTTCCTTTCCGGCTTGCAGTTGCTACTGACCGCATCTGCAGCACTGTGGAATTAGAAATAATCTGCCTCGACTTGGCTGCTCTTGGTAAAACAATCTAATGCTGTCCAAATTATCCCAGGGAAATAAAAGCCTTTTCAGTAGCATAGTAGGGTTAGGCTTATTTAATATGTATTGTTTATATTGGTTTGTTTAGTGTTTGTTGGTAACTTTGTGTTTTTTCTTTTTTTTTTTTTTTGGCAAAGCTGCTCGGTTAAAAAAAGCAGATTAGCTAGGAAATGGTTCAGACCCAGAGAAAAGTAGAGAGTCGTGTAAGCAGAGCACGCCTTTCCTTGACTCTCTGTCGAGAGCTTTTGTGATTCCAGCTGCTCTCTGCCTCAGACACGGTGCCCTCTGCGTGTGCAGTCATCTAAACAGTTCAGGTCTGGGACCGTGGAGAATCCAAGGCGGTATAGTCATGCTTTGCTTAACAGTGGGGATGAGTTCTGAGGAGTGTGTCATGGTCAGGCAATCTCGAGACTGTGCAAACACCACGGAGTTCCTAAACCTGGATGGCAGAGCCTCCTACACACCTAGGCCATATGGGACTAATCTGATGGGACCCCCGTTGTTGACTGAAACGTCCCGATGTAGGGCATGACTGTACTTCCCAACTCCAAGGGCACGGAAGTGTAGCCTGTGGGGCTTTGGAAAAGAACAGAGACGCTCAAGGCCTACTCTGGACCCACTGACTCAGAATCTACTGGGATAGGTCCCGGCTTTAAAGACCAGACGTAGTCCTCCTCTGCAGACATCTCATCAACGGTTTTTCACGCTGGGTTTTCCCTCATCTGAGAAAACAGGCCAAGAGATTGTGAGGATCCATAATTAGTGTTTTAAGACATTTGGCAGGACTCAGTGTTTTTCACGTTCTGTGATACTGGGATCTGCATCTGCACTGTAATGTGTTAAACCTTGAAATCTTGTCCAAAAGTCATGTCATTACCTAGAGAATCCTTCTGTGAATTCCAGGCAGATTGCCATCTTTCTGCTTCCGCCTCCTCACCTTGACAATGGGGAGAATAACGGTAACCTGCCTTTTGGATGTGAGGATTAAATGAGACAGTTGGTGCAAAGCAGTCGGCACAGGATCTGGCACAAAGTGAAGCCTTCAAGAAATTATGATTGCAGTAGTTTTGATTTCCCTCCAGTCGGAATACAGTTTAGTTGAAGTTAGTAGCTGTGCCACAGCTGTGTCTCAGGCTGGTGTCTGCCGCCCTGAGCTAAGCCATAAAAATCCCTGGAATAACTTTTCAAAAGCCTGTTAGCCTCTTGAGGCTCCTACACTTTTTTATTTTATTTTATTTTATTTTATTTTATTTTATTTTATTTTATTTTATTTTATTGCAGTAACAGTGGATCCTAAGATGATATAGCTTTCAGATGTACGTTGTAATATATTTTGAATTCTGTGTAGATTACATCGTGTTCACCACCCGAAAACTAATGATAGTCCGTCACCTCACATGTGAGCCTCATCACCCCTTTGGCTCTCTCCCCTCCCCCCTCCCCCTATGGTAACCACCAATGCAATCTCCTTTGCTCTGTGTGCGTTTGTCGTTGTTTTTATCTTCTCCTTATGAGTGAGATCACACGGTGTTTGACTTTGTCCCTCTGATTTATTTCACTTCACATAATACCCTCAAGGTCCATCGACGTTGTCACAAATGGGCGGATCTCATCATTTCTTAGGGCCGAGTGGCATTCCATTGTGTATACATACCACATCTTCTTTATCCATTCTTCCCTTGATGGGCACCTAGGTTGCTTCCAAGTTTTGGCTGTTGTGAATAATGCTGCAGTGAGCCTAGGGGTGCATGTGTCCCTCTGCATTGGTGTTTTCAAGTTCTTTGGATGAATAGCCAGCAGTGGGCTAGCTGGATCATACATATGGTAGATGTATTCTTAGTTTTCTGAGGATACTCCATCCTGCTTTCCGTAGTGGCTGCACCAGTCTGCCCTCCCACCAGCAGTGCAGGAGAGTTCCCTTCTCTGCACATCCTCTCCGACACTTGTCTCTTGTCTTGTTAATTAGAGCCATTCTGACCAGAGTAAGGGGACATCTCCTTGTAGTTGTGATTTGCATTTCTCTGATCGCTAAGGATGTTGAGTCCCTTTCCATATGCCTGTTGGCCATCCGTATACCTTCTTTGGAGAAATCACTGCTCAGATCTTTTGCCCGCCTTTTCAATTGGGTTGTTGATGTTTTTTGCTGTTGAGATGTATGAGTTCTTTCTGTGTTTTGGATATTAACCCCTTATCCGATATACGGTTTGCAAGAATCTTCTCCCAGTTGTTAGGTTGTGTTTTGGTTTTGTGGATGGTTTCCTTTGCGGTGCAGAGGATGTTTTTTGACTTTGATGTAGTCCCGTTTGTTCATTTTGTATTTTGTTTCCCTTGCCCAGTCAGACGTGGTACTTGAAAATAGGCTGCTAAGACTGATGTCAAAGAGCACACTGCCTATGTTTGCTTGTAGACGTTGCATGGTTTCGGGTGTGACATTCAAGTGAAAGCCGAGGGAGGAGGCTGCAGTTCCCCGAGAGCGAGCGTAGCGGGGACCCTGCGTCCCTGTCAGCGCACCTTCCCGCTCCGCGAAGGTCCCAAGCATGTGGGCGGGGCCGCAGGAGTTCTCCCAGGAGGGTGTCCCCGTCGCTGTCCGCAGTCCACCGCCGGAGGGGGGGGGGGCGGGGCAACGGCCGGGCAGCGTCTGGGCGGCGGCGCGCGCGCGCGCGCGCGAGGAGAGGAGAGGAGCGCGCGGCTGCTGGGCCGCCGTCCTGGGAGGCGTGGGAGGCGTCGGCGAGCCGCGCCTGCCTGCCCAGAGCCGAGCCCGGCGGAGTCCGGCCGCGCTGTGCTGCTCTCTCCCGGGCCGGGCTCGTCCGTTCCCCCGGCGTCCGTGGACGGCGCTCCGCGTCCCCGCTGGGCACAGCAGCCCGGGCCGTGCACAGCCACGGCCGCTAGCCTGAGGAGGCCGTCCTTCAGCTCCCGCTCTTCCTGCTCGCCGGACACGGACGACCAGGGCGCCTGCGAAGAGGATTCCATCTGAGAGAGGTACCTGGGGGGCGTGGGCCTGGGGGCTGGTGGGAGGCGAGCGTGTCCCTGAGGAATAGGCTTGTGCGCCGAGAGGTGCCCGTCAGGTCGCGGGACAGCTGTGCGGCGCGGGGAGCGAGGGGGTCTCTTCGTGCGCTTGAGGCGTTCGTGGAACGGGCGGTGTGTGCCGGGCACCTGCCCAGGGGCCAGCCTGGGCATGCGGTGCCCGGGAGTCGGGCGCTGAAGCGCCAGCCGTGGTCTTGGCTTCTTGGAAGGACAGACGCGAAGTCGATAAGGACACTGGTCTCGAGGCGTTCTGAGGAGTGCGGGTCTCCCTCTTTTCGAGGCTACGTTCCGTTGGGGTTTTCACGAAGCCTGTTGTGGGCCTGAAGCTCAGGCCGGTTCAGGGGAAGTGGCCTGTCGAGGGCCACGTAAGATTTGTGTGCAGAGCCAGTGCTTTCCAAAGCCCGTGACTGTGCAGAAGTCTACCTGTTAGGGGTGCAGTGGGGGCTGTCCGGGGAGCGTTGTGAGCAGAGGTATGTGCCCCACACTTGAAAGCATGGAAGAGAAAGCGTGAGGCTGGAGGGTGCTCCGTTCGTTCCCTCCTTGCACAGAAAGTCTGGAGAGTTGACTTTGGGACAAGTCCTTCCTTTCCTCTGGTCGGTGCGTGTTCAGTGGTCTGGACACTTGGTGAGCAAGACTGACAGGCTGTTTGACGTACTGGCCCTCACAGCCTGGTTGGAAAGGACAGACAGGCAGCAACCAATTACCTAGGAGATACGTAAAAGCAATTTTGTGTTGAGTGTTGAGAAAGACGGCATTTCCTGTTAGACTTGGTGACTCAGGCAGTGATGTTGAAGCTGAGAGCAGATGCCTAAAAGAAAAGGAGGACCTGTGCGGGAGAGTGTTGGGACAGGGCAAGGGAGGAGTAGGGCCTGTCAGAGGAGCTGAAAGCATGCCCTGGAGACTGGGGCCGCCGCGTAGGGACTGTAGGGTGGGGAAAAGAAAACTTTTCGATTGAGGCTGGCGCTTTCTCTAGGTTTTTGGGGACTGAGCGTGGTGATTCAGAACGTGGACTCTGGAGCCAGACTCTGTCACATGGGTCCTGGCTCTGCCACCTACGGGCTGTGTGAACTCGGGCAAGTTACTGTACCATTCTGTGTGTCAGTTTCCTGATCTGTAAAACGGGGATGATTATCATACACACTCCATAGGTGAGTGTAAAGGTGAGAGGATATTTCATATCCGTAAAGTACTTAGAGCAGTGTCTGGCCTTTAGCAGGCGTTAGTAGTGGTTGATTAAAGAAATGGCTAAATGCATACCTAACTATTCAAGGCTTGGAGGCTGTCCCTGGTGAAACGTGTGAACTTGAATGGATTACACCCAACTTTGTTTTGTTTTGTTTCCTTTCCGGCTTGCAGTTGCTACTGACCGCATCTGCAGCACTGTGGAATTAGAAATAATCTGCCTCGACTTGGCTGCTCTTGGTAAAACAATCTAATGCTGTCCAAATTATCCCAGGGAAATAAAAGCCTTTTCAGTAGCATAGTAGGGTTAGGCTTATTTAATATGTATTGTTTATATTGGTTTGTTTAGTGTTTGTTGGTAACTTTGTGTTTTTTCTTTTTTTTTTTTTTTTGGCAAAGCTGCTCGGTTAAAAAAAGCAGATTAGCTAGGAAATGGTTCAGACCCAGAGAAAAGTAGAGAGTCGTGTAAGCAGAGCACGCCTTTCCTTGACTCTCTGTCGAGAGCTTTTGTGATTCCAGCTGCTCTCTGCCTCAGACACGGTGCCCTCTGCGTGTGCAGTCATCTAAACAGTTCAGGTCTGGGACCGTGGAGAATCCAAGGCGGTATAGTCATGCTTTGCTTAACAGTGGGGATGAGTTCTGAGGAGTGTGTCATGGTCAGGCAATCTCGAGACTGTGCAAACACCACGGAGTTCCTAAACCTGGATGGCAGAGCCTCCTACACACCTAGGCCATATGGGACTAATCTGATGGGACCCCCGTTGTTGACTGAAACGTCCCGATGTAGGGCATGACTGTACTTCCCAACTCCAAGGGCACGGAAGTGTAGCCTGTGGGGCTTTGGAAAAGAACAGAGACGCTCAAGGCCTACTCTGGACCCACTGACTCAGAATCTACTGGGATAGGTCCCGGCTTTAAAGACCAGACGTAGTCCTCCTCTGCAGACATCTCATCAACGGTTTTTCACGCTGGGTTTTCCCTCATCTGAGAAAACAGGCCAAGAGATTGTGAGGATCCATAATTAGTGTTTTAAGACATTTGGCAGGACTCAGTGTTTTTCACGTTCTGTGATACTGGGATCTGCATCTGCACTGTAATGTGTTAAACCTTGAAATCTTGTCCAAAAGTCATGTCATTACCTAGAGAATCCTTCTGTGAATTCCAGGCAGATTGCCATCTTTCTGCTTCCGCCTCCTCACCTTGACAATGGGGAGAATAACGGTAACCTGCCTTTTGGATGTGAGGATTAAATGAGACAGTTGGTGCAAAGCAGTCGGCACAGGATCTGGCACAAAGTGAAGCCTTCAAGAAATTATGATTGCAGTAGTTTTGATTTCCCTCCAGTCGGAATACAGTTTAGTTGAAGTTAGTAGCTGTGCCACAGCTGTGTCTCAGGCTGGTGTCTGCCGCCCTGAGCTAAGCCATAAAAATCCCTGGAATAACTTTTCAAAAGCCTGTTAGCCTCTTGAGGCTCCTACACTTTTTTATTTTATTTTATTTTATTTTATTTTATTTTATTTTATTTTATTGCAGTAACAGTGGATCCTAAGATGATATAGCTTTCAGATGTACGTTGAAATATATTTTGAATTCTGTGTAGATTACATCGTGTTCACCACCCGAAAACTAATGATAGTCCGTCACCTCACATGTGAGCCTCATCACCCCTTTGGCTCTCTCCCCTCCCCCCTCCCCCTATGGTAACCACCAATGCAATCTCCTTTGCTCTGTGTGCGTTTGTCGTTGTTTTTATCTTCTCCTTATGAGTGAGATCACACGGTGTTTGACTTTGTCCCTCTGATTTATTTCACTTCACATAATACCCTCAAGGTCCATCGACGTTGTCACAAATGGGCGGATCTCATCATTTCTTAGGGCCGAGTGGCATTCCATTGTGTATACATACCACATCTTCTTTATCCATTCTTCCCTTGATGGGCACCTAGGTTGCTTCCAAGTTTTGGCTGTTGTGAATAATGCTGCAGTGAGCCTAGGGGTGCATGTGTCCCTCTGCATTGGTGTTTTCAAGTTCTTTGGATGAATAGCCAGCAGTGGGCTAGCTGGATCATACATATGGTAGATGTATTCTTAGTTTTCTGAGGATACTCCATCCTGCTTTCCGTAGTGGCTGCACCAGTCTGCCCTCCCACCAGCAGTGCAGGAGAGTTCCCTTCTCTGCACATCCTCTCCGACACTTGTCTCTTGTCTTGTTAATTAGAGCCATTCTGACCAGAGTAAGGGGACATCTCCTTGTAGTTGTGATTTGCATTTCTCTGATCGCTAAGGATGTTGAGTCCCTTTCCATATGCCTGTTGGCCATCCGTATACCTTCTTTGGAGAAATCACTGCTCAGATCTTTTGCCCGCCTTTTCAATTGGGTTGTTGATGTTTTTTGCTGTTGAGATGTATGAGTTCTTTCTGTGTTTTGGATATTAACCCCTTATCCGATATACGGTTTGCAAGAATCTTCTCCCAGTTGTTAGGTTGTGTTTTGGTTTTGTGGATGGTTTCCTTTGCGGTGCAGAGGA
This sequence comes from Equus caballus, assembly GCF_041296265.1. NCBI lineage: Eukaryota > Metazoa > Chordata > Mammalia > Perissodactyla > Equidae > Equus > Equus caballus. The sequence continues at coordinate 5,868 of NW_027221867.1, read as the reverse complement.
TGTTTTTTGACTTTGATGTAGTCCCGTTTGTTCATTTTGTATTTTGTTTCCCTTGCCCAGTCAGACGTGGTACTTGAAAATAGGCTGCTAAGACTGATGTCAAAGAGCACACTGCCTATGTTTGCTTGTAGACGTTGCATGGTTTCGGGTGTGACATTCAAGTGAAAGCCGAGGGAGGAGGCTGCAGTTCCCCGAGAGCGAGCGTAGCGGGGACCCTGCGTCCCTGTCAGCGCACCTTCCCGCTCCGCGAAGGTCCCAAGCATGTGGGCGGGGCCGCAGGAGTTCTCCCAGGAGGGTGTCCCCGTCGCTGTCCGCAGTCCACCGCCGGAGGGGGGGGGGGCGGGGCAACGGCCGGGCAGCGTCTGGGCGGCGGCGCGCGCGCTGCGCGCGCGAGGAGAGGAGAGGAGCGCGCGGCTGCTGGGCCGCCGTCCTGGGAGGCGTGGGAGGCGTCGGCGAGCCGCGCCTGCCTGCCCAGAGCCGAGCCCGGCGGAGTCCGGCCGCGCTGTGCTGCTCTCTCCCGGGCCGGGCTCGTCCGTTCCCCCGGCGTCCGTGGACGGCGCTCCGCGTCCCCGCTGGGCACAGCAGCCCGGGCCGTGCACAGCCACGGCCGCTAGCCTGAGGAGGCCGTCCTTCAGCTCCCGCTCTTCCTGCTCGCCGGACACGGACGACCAGGGCGCCTGCGAAGAGGATTCCATCTGAGAGAGGTACCTGGGGGGCGTGGGCCTGGGGGCTGGTGGGAGGCGAGCGTGTCCCTGAGGAATAGGCTTGTGCGCCGAGAGGTGCCCGTCAGGTCGCGGGACAGCTGTGCGGCGCGGGGAGCGAGGGGGTCTCTTCGTGCGCTTGAGGCGTTCGTGGAACGGGCGGTGTGTGCCGGGCACCTGCCCAGGGGCCAGCCTGGGCATGCGGTGCCCGGGAGTCGGGCGCTGAAGCGCCAGCCGTGGTCTTGGCTTCTTGGAAGGACAGACGCGAAGTCGATAAGGACACTGGTCTCGAGGCGTTCTGAGGAGTGCGGGTCTCCCTCTTTTCGAGGCTACGTTCCGTTGGGGTTTTCACGAAGCCTGTTGTGGGCCTGAAGCTCAGGCCGGTTCAGGGGAAGTGGCCTGTCGAGGGCCACGTAAGATTTGTGTGCAGAGCCAGTGCTTTCCAAAGCCCGTGACTGTGCAGAAGTCTACCTGTTAGGGGTGCAGTGGGGGCTGTCCGGGGAGCGTTGTGAGCAGAGGTATGTGCCCCACACTTGAAAGCATGGAAGAGAAAGCGTGAGGCTGGAGGGTGCTCCGTTCGTTCCCTCCTTGCACAGAAAGTCTGGAGAGTTGACTTTGGGACAAGTCCTTCCTTTCCTCTGGTCGGTGCGTGTTCAGTGGTCTGGACACTTGGTGAGCAAGACTGACAGGCTGTTTGACGTACTGGCCCTCACAGCCTGGTTGGAAAGGACAGACAGGCAGCAACCAATTACCTAGGAGATACGTAAAAGCAATTTTGTGTTGAGTGTTGAGAAAGACGGCATTTCCTGTTAGACTTGGTGACTCAGGCAGTGATGTTGAAGCTGAGAGCAGATGCCTAAAAGAAAAGGAGGACCTGTGCGGGAGAGTGTTGGGACAGGGCAAGGGAGGAGTAGGGCCTGTCAGAGGAGCTGAAAGCATGCCCTGGAGACTGGGGCCGCCGCGTAGGGACTGTAGGGTGGGGAAAAGAAAACTTTTCGATTGAGGCTGGCGCTTTCTCTAGGTTTTTGGGGACTGAGCGTGGTGATTCAGAACGTGGACTCTGGAGCCAGGACTCTGTCACATGGGTCCTGGCTCTGCCACCTACGGGCTGTGTGAACTCGGGCAAGTTACTGTACCATTCTGTGTGTCAGTTTCCTGATCTGTAAAACGGGGATGATTATCATACACACTCCATAGGTGAGTGTAAAGGTGAGAGGATATTTCATATCCGTAAAGTACTTAGAGCAGTGTCTGGCCTTTAGCAGGCGTTAGTAGTGGTTGATTAAAGAAATGGCTAAATGCATACCTAACTATTCAAGGCTTGGAGGCTGTCCCTGGTGAAACGTGTGAACTTGAATGGATTACACCCAACTTTGTTTTGTTTTGTTTCCTTTCCGGCTTGCAGTTGCTACTGACCGCATCTGCAGCACTGTGGAATTAGAAATAATCTGCCTCGACTTGGCTGCTCTTGGTAAAACAATCTAATGCTGTCCAAATTATCCCAGGGAAATAAAAGCCTTTTCAGTAGCATAGTAGGGTTAGGCTTATTTAATATGTATTGTTTATATTGGTTTGTTTAGTGTTTGTTGGTAACTTTGTGTTTTTTCTTTTTTTTTTTTTTTGGCAAAGCTGCTCGGTTAAAAAAAGCAGATTAGCTAGGAAATGGTTCAGACCCAGAGAAAAGTAGAGAGTCGTGTAAGCAGAGCACGCCTTTCCTTGACTCTCTGTCGAGAGCTTTTGTGATTCCAGCTGCTCTCTGCCTCAGACACGGTGCCCTCTGCGTGTGCAGTCATCTAAACAGTTCAGGTCTGGGACCGTGGAGAATCCAAGGCGGTATAGTCATGCTTTGCTTAACAGTGGGGATGAGTTCTGAGGAGTGTGTCATGGTCAGGCAATCTCGAGACTGTGCAAACACCACGGAGTTCCTAAACCTGGATGGCAGAGCCTCCTACACACCTAGGCCATATGGGACTAATCTGATGGGACCCCCGTTGTTGACTGAAACGTCCCGATGTAGGGCATGACTGTACTTCCAACTCCAAGGGCACGGAAGTGTAGCCTGTGGGGCTTTGGAAAAGAACAGAGACGCTCAAGGCCTACTCTGGACCCACTGACTCAGAATCTACTGGGATAGTTCCCGGCTTTAAAGACCAGACGTAGTCCTCCTCTGCAGACATCTCATCAACGGTTTTTCACGCTGGGTTTTCCCTCATCTGAGAAAACAGGCCAAGAGATTGTGAGGATCCATAATTAGTGTTTTAAGACATTTGGCAGGACTCAGTGTTTTTCACGTTCTGTGATACTGGGATCTGCATCTGCACTGTAATGTGTTAAACCTTGAAATCTTGTCCAAAAGTCATGTCATTACCTAGAGAATCCTTCTGTGAATTCCAGGCAGATTGCCATCTTTCTGCTTCCGCCTCCTCACCTTGACAATGGGGAGAATAACGGTAACCCTGCCTTTTGGATGTGAGGATTAAATGAGACAGTTGGTGCAAAGCAGTCGGCACAGGATCTGGCACAAAGTGAAGCCTTCAAGAAATTATGATTGCAGTAGTTTTGATTTCCCTCCAGTCGGAATACAGTTTAGTTGAAGTTAGTAGCTGTGCCACAGCTGTGTCTCAGGCTGGTGTCTGCCGCCCTGAGCTAAGCCATAAAAATCCCTGGAATAACTTTTCAAAAGCCTGTTAGCCTCTTGAGGCTCCTACACTTTTTTATTTTATTTATTTTATTTTATTTTATTTTATTTTATTTATTTTATTTTATTTTATTGCAGTAACAGTGGATCCTAAGATGATATAGCTTTCAGATGTACGTTGTAATATATTTTGAATTCTGTGTAGATTACATCGTGTTCACCACCCGAAAACTAATGATAGTCCGTCACCTCACATGTGAGCCTCATCACCCCTTTGGCTCTCTCCCCTCCCCCCTCCCCCTATGGTAACCACCAATGCAATCTCCTTTGCTCTGTGTGCGTTTGTCGTTGTTTTTATCTTCTCCTTATGAGTGAGATCACACGGTGTTTGACTTTGTCCCTCTGATTTATTTCACTTCACATAATACCCTCAAGGTCCATCGACGTTGTCACAAATGGGCGGATCTCATCATTTCTTAGGGCCGAGTGGCATTCCATTGTGTATACATACCACATCTTCTTTATCCATTCTTCCCTTGATGGGCACCTAGGTTGCTTCCAAGTTTTGGCTGTTGTGAATAATGCTGCAGTGAGCCTAGGGGTGCATGTGTCCCTCTGCATTGGTGTTTTCAAGTTCTTTGGATGAATAGCCAGCAGTGGGCTAGCTGGATCATACATATGGTAGATGTATTCTTAGTTTTCTGAGGATACTCCATCCTGCTTTCCGTAGTGGCTGCACCAGTCTGCCTCCCACCAGCAGTGCAGGAGAGTTCCCTTCTCTGCACATCCTCTCCGACACTTGTCTCTTGTCTTGTTAATTAGAGCCATTCTGACCAGAGTAAGGGGACATCTCCTTGTAGTTGTGATTTGCATTTCTCTGATCGCTAAGGATGTTGAGTCCCTTTCCATATGCCTGTTGGCCATCCGTATACCTTCTTTGGAGAAATCACTGCTCAGATCTTTTGCCGCCTTTTCAATTGGGTTGTTGATGTTTTTTGCTGTTGAGATGTATGAGTTCTTTCTGTGTTTTGGATATTAACCCCTTATCCGATATACGGTTTGCAAGAATCTTCTCCCAGTTGTTAGGTTGTGTTTTGGTTTTGTGGATGGTTTCCTTTGCGGTGCAGAGGATGTTTTTTGACTTTGATGTAGTCCCGTTTGTTCATTTTGTATTTTGTTTCCCTTGCCCAGTCAGACGTGGTACTTGAAAATAGGCTGCTAAGACTGATGTCAAAGAGCACACTGCCTATGTTTGCTTGTAGACGTTGCATGGTTTCGGGTGTGACATTCAAGTGAAAGCCGAGGGAGGAGGCTGCAGTTCCCCGAGAGCGAGCGTAGCGGGGACCCTGCGTCCCTGTCAGCGCACCTTCCCGCTCCGCGAAGGTCCCAAGCATGTGGGCGGGGCCGCAGGAGTTCTCCCAGGAGGGTGTCCCCGTCGCTGTCCGCAGTCCACCGCCGGAGGGGGGGGGGGCGGGGCAACGGCCGGGCAGCGTCTGGGCGGCGGCGCGCGCGCTCGCGCGCGCGAGGAGAGGAGAGGAGCGCGCGGCTGCTGGGCCGCCGTCCTGGGAGGCGTGGGAGGCGTCGGCGAGCCGCGCCTGCCTGCCCAGAGCCGAGCCCGGCGGAGTCCGGCCGCGCTGTGCTGCTCTCTCCCGGGCCGGGCTCGTCCGTTCCCCCGGCGTCCGTGGACGGCGCTCCGCGTCCCCGCTGGGCACAGCAGCCCGGGCCGTGCACAGCCACGGCCGCTAGCCTGAGGAGGCCGTCCTTCAGCTCCCGCTCTTCCTGCTCGCCGGACACGGACGACCAGGGCGCCTGCGAAGAGGATTCCATCTGAGAGAGGTACCTGGGGGGCGTGGGCCTGGGGGCTGGTGGGAGGCGAGCGTGTCCCTGAGAATAGGCTTGTGCGCCGAGAGGTGCCCGTCAGGTCGCGGGACAGCTGTGCGGCGCGGGGGAGCGAGGGGGTCTCTTCGTGCGCTTGAGGCGTTCGTGGAACGGGCGGTGTGTGCCGGGCACCTGCCCAGGGGCCAGCCTGGGCATGCGGTGCCCGGGAGTCGGGCGCTGAAGCGCCAGCCGTGGTCTTGGCTTCTTGGAAGGACAGACGCGAAGTCGATAAGGACACTGGTCTCGAGGCGTTCTGAGGAGTGCGGGTCTCCCTCTTTTCGAGGCTACGTTCCGTTGGGGTTTTCACGAAGCCTGTTGTGGGCCTGAAGCTCAGGCCGGTTCAGGGGAAGTGGCCTGTCGAGGGCCACGTAAGATTTGTGTGCAGAGCCAGTGCTTTCCAAAGCCCGTGACTGTGCAGAAGTCTACCTGTTAGGGGTGCAGTGGGGGCTGTCCGGGGAGCGTTGTGAGCAGAGGTATGTGCCCCACACTTGAAAGCATGGAAGAGAAAGCGTGAGGCTGGAGGGTGCTCCGTTCGTTCCCTCCTTGCACAGAAAGTCTGGAGAGTTGACTTTGGGACAAGTCCTTCCTTTCCTCTGGTCGGTGCGTGTTCAGTGGTCTGGACACTTGGTGAGCAAGACTGACAGGCTGTTT
>NW_027221866.1:0-27788 GCF_041296265.1 Equus caballus | reverse complement strand
AGAAGGTATACGGATGGCCAACAGGCATATGGAAAGGGACTCAACATCCTTAGCGATCAGAGAAATGCAAATCACAACTACAAGGAGATGTCCCCTTACTCTGGTCAGAATGGCTCTAATTAACAAGACAAGAGACAAGTGTCGGAGAGGATGTGCAGAGAAGGGAACTCTCCTGCACTGCTGGTGGGAGGGCAGACTGGTGCAGCCACTACGGAAAGCAGGATGGAGTATCCTCAGAAAACTAAGAATACATCTACCATATGTATGATCCAGCTAGCCCACTGCTGGCTATTCATCCAAAGAACTTGAAAACACCAATGCAGAGGGACACATGCACCCCTAGGCTCACTGCAGCATTATTCACAACAGCCAAAACTTGGAAGCAACCTAGGTGCCCATCAAGGGAAGAATGGATAAAGAAGATGTGGTATGTATACACAATGGAATGCCACTCGGCCCTAAGAAATGATGAGATCCGCCCATTTGTGACAACGTCGATGGACCTTGAGGGTATTATGTGAAGTGAAATAAATCAGAGGGACAAAGTCAAACACCGTGTGATCTCACTCATAAGGAGAAGATAAAAACAACGACAAACGCACACAGAGCAAAGGAGATTGCATTAGTGGTTACCATAGGGGGAGGGGGGAGGGGAGAGAGCCAAAGGGGTGATGAGGCTCACATGTGAGGTGACGGACTATCATTAGTTTTCGGGTGGTGAACACGATGTAATCTACACAGAATTCAAAATATATTACAACGTACATCTGAAAGCTATATCATCTTAGGATCCACTGTTACTGCAATAAAATAAAATAAAATAAAATAAAATAAAATAAAATAAAATAAAATAAAATAAAATAAAAAAGTGTAGGAGCCTCAAGAGGCTAACAGGCTTTTGAAAAGTTATTCCAGGGATTTTTATGGCTTAGCTCAGGGCGGCAGACACCAGCCTGAGACACAGCTGTGGCACAGCTACTAACTTCAACTAAACTGTATTCCGACTGGAGGGAAATCAAAACTACTGCAATCATAATTTCTTGAAGGCTTCACTTTGTGCCAGATCCTGTGCCGACTGCTTTGCACCAACTGTCTCATTTAATCCTCACATCCAAAAGGCAGGTTACCGTTATTCTCCCCATTGTCAAGGTGAGGAGGCGGAAGCAGAAAGATGGCAATCTGCCTGGAATTCACAGAAGGATTCTCTAGGTAATGACATGACTTTTGGACAAGATTTCAAGGTTTAACACATTACAGTGCAGATGCAGATCCCAGTATCACAGAACGTGAAAAACACTGAGTCCTGCCAAATGTCTTAAAACACTAATTATGGATCCTCACAATCTCTTGGCCTGTTTTCTCAGATGAGGGAAAACCCAGCGTGAAAAACCGTTGATGAGATGTCTGCAGAGGAGGACTACGTCTGGTCTTTAAAGCCGGGACCTATCCCAGTAGATTCTGAGTCAGTGGGTCCAGAGTAGGCCTTGAGCGTCTCTGTTCTTTTCCAAAGCCCCACAGGCTACACTTCCGTGCCCTTGGAGTTGGGAAGTACAGTCATGCCCTACATCGGGACGTTTCAGTCAACAACGGGGGTCCCATCAGATTAGTCCCATATGGCCTAGGTGTGTAGGAGGCTCTGCCATCCAGGTTTAGGAACTCCGTGGTGTTTGCACAGTCTCGAGATTGCCTGACCATGACACACTCCTCAGAACTCATCCCCACTGTTAAGCAAAGCATGACTATACCGCCTTGGATTCTCCACGGTCCCAGACCTGAACTGTTTAGATGACTGCACACGCAGAGGGCACCGTGTCTGAGGCAGAGAGCAGCTGGAATCACAAAAGCTCTCGACAGAGAGTCAAGGAAAGGCGTGCTCTGCTTACACGACTCTCTACTTTTCTCTGGGTCTGAACCATTTCCTAGCTAATCTGCTTTTTTTAACCGAGCAGCTTTGCCAAAAAAAAAAAAAAAGAAAAAACACAAAGTTACCAACAAACACTAAACAAACCAATATAAACAATACATATTAAATAAGCCTAACCCTACTATGCTACTGAAAAGGCTTTTATTTCCCTGGGATAATTTGGACAGCATTAGATTGTTTTACCAAGAGCAGCCAAGTCGAGGCAGATTATTTCTAATTCCACAGTGCTGCAGATGCGGTCAGTAGCAACTGCAAGCCGGAAAGGAAACAAAACAAAACAAAGTTGGGTGTAATCCATTCAAGTTCACACGTTTCACCAGGGACAGCCTCCAAGCCTTGAATAGTTAGGTATGCATTTAGCCATTTCTTTAATCAACCACTACTAACGCCTGCTAAAGGCCAGACACTGCTCTAAGTACTTTACGGATATGAAATATCCTCTCACCTTTACACTCACCTATGGAGTGTGTATGATAATCATCCCCGTTTTACAGATCAGGAAACTGACACACAGAATGGTACAGTAACTTGCCCGAGTTCACACAGCCCGTAGGTGGCAGAGCCAGGACCCATGTGACAGAGTCTGGCTCCAGAGTCCACGTTCTGAATCACCACGCTCAGTCCCCAAAAACCTAGAGAAAGCGCCAGCCTCAATCGAAAAGTTTTCTTTTCCCCACCCTACAGTCCCTACGCGGCGGCCCCAGTCTCCAGGGCATGCTTTCAGCTCCTCTGACAGGCCCTACTCCTCCCTTGCCCTGTCCCAACACTCTCCCGCACAGGTCCTCCTTTTCTTTTAGGCATCTGCTCTCAGCTTCAACATCACTGCCTGAGTCACCAAGTCTAACAGGAAATGCCGTCTTTCTCAACACTCAACACAAAATTGCTTTTACGTATCTCCTAGGTAATTGGTTGCTGCCTGTCTGTCCTTTCCAACCAGGCTGTGAGGGCCAGTACGTCAAACAGCCTGTCAGTCTTGCTCACCAAGTGTCCAGACCACTGAACACGCACCGACCAGAGGAAAGGAAGGACTTGTCCCAAAGTCAACTCTCCAGACTTTCTGTGCAAGGAGGGAACGAACGGAGCACCCTCCAGCCTCACGCTTTCTCTTCCATGCTTTCAAGTGTGGGGCACATACCTCTGCTCACAACGCTCCCCGGACAGCCCCCACTGCACCCCTAACAGGTAGACTTCTGCACAGTCACGGGCTTTGGAAAGCACTGGCTCTGCACACAAATCTTACGTGGCCCTCGACAGGCCACTTCCCCTGAACCGGCCTGAGCTTCAGGCCCACAACAGGCTTCGTGAAAACCCCAACGGAACGTAGCCTCGAAAAGAGGGAGACCCGCACTCCTCAGAACGCCTCGAGACCAGTGTCCTTATCGACTTCGCGTCTGTCCTTCCAAGAAGCCAAGACCACGGCTGGCGCTTCAGCGCCCGACTCCCGGGCACCGCATGCCCAGGCTGGCCCCTGGGCAGGTGCCCGGCACACACCGCCCGTTCCACGAACGCCTCAAGCGCACGAAGAGACCCCCTCGCTCCCCGCGCCGCACAGCTGTCCCGCGACCTGACGGGCACCTCTCGGCGCACAAGCCTATTCCTCAGGGACACGCTCGCCTCCCACCAGCCCCCAGGCCCACGCCCCCCAGGTACCTCTCTCAGATGGAATCCTCTTCGCAGGCGCCCTGGTCGTCCGTGTCCGGCGAGCAGGAAGAGCGGGAGCTGAAGGACGGCCTCCTCAGGCTAGCGGCCGTGGCTGTGCACGGCCCGGGCTGCTGTGCCCAGCGGGGACGCGGAGCGCCGTCCACGGACGCCGGGGGAACGGACGAGCCCGGCCCGGGAGAGAGCAGCACAGCGCGGCCGGACTCCGCCGGGCTCGGCTCTGGGCAGGCAGGCGCGGCTCGCCGACGCCTCCCACGCCTCCCAGGACGGCGGCCCAGCAGCCGCGCGCTCCTCTCCTCTCCTCGCGCGCGCGCGCGCGCGCCGCCGCCCAGACGCTGCCCGGCCGTTGCCCCGCCCCCCCCCCTCCGGCGGTGGACTGCGGACAGCGACGGGGACACCCTCCTGGGAGAACTCCTGCGGCCCCGCCCACATGCTTGGGACCTTCGCGGAGCGGGAAGGTGCGCTGACAGGGACGCAGGGTCCCCGCTACGCTCGCTCTCGGGGAACTGCAGCCTCCTCCCTCGGCTTTCACTTGAATGTCACACCCGAAACCATGCAACGTCTACAAGCAAACATAGGCAGTGTGCTCTTTGACATCAGTCTTAGCAGCCTATTTTCAAGTACCACGTCTGACTGGGCAAGGGAAACAAAATACAAAATGAACAAACGGGACTACATCAAAGTCAAAAAACATCCTCTGCACCGCAAAGGAAACCATCCACAAAACCAAAACACAACCTAACAACTGGGAGAAGATTCTTGCAAACCGTATATCGGATAAGGGGTTAATATCCAAAACACAGAAAGAACTCATACATCTCAACAGCAAAAAACATCAACAACCCAATTGAAAAGGCGGGCAAAAGATCTGAGCAGTGATTTCTCCAAAGAAGGTATACGGATGGCCAACAGGCATATGGAAAGGGACTCAACATCCTTAGCGATCAGAGAAATGCAAATCACAACTACAAGGAGATGTCCCCTTACTCTGGTCAGAATGGCTCTAATTAACAAGACAAGAGACAAGTGTCGGAGAGGATGTGCAGAGAAGGGAACTCTCCTGCACTGCTGGTGGGAGGGCAGACTGGTGCAGCCACTACGGAAAGCAGGATGGAGTATCCTCAGAAAACTAAGAATACATCTACCATATGTATGATCCAGCTAGCCCACTGCTGGCTATTCATCCAAAGAACTTGAAAACACCAATGCAGAGGGACACATGCACCCCTAGGCTCACTGCAGCATTATTCACAACAGCCAAAACTTGGAAGCAACCTAGGTGCCCATCAAGGGAAGAATGGATAAAGAAGATGTGGTATGTATACACAATGGAATGCCACTCGGCCCTAAGAAATGATGAGATCCGCCCATTTGTGACAACGTCGATGGACCTTGAGGGTATTATGTGAAGTGAAATAAATCAGAGGGACAAAGTCAAACACCGTGTGATCTCACTCATAAGGAGAAGATAAAAACAACGACAAACGCACACAGAGCAAAGGAGATTGCATTAGTGGTTACCATAGGGGGAGGGGGGAGGGGAGAGAGCCAAAGGGGTGATGAGGCTCACATGTGAGGTGACGGACTATCATTAGTTTTCGGGTGGTGAACACGATGTAATCTACACAGAATTCAAAATATATTACAACGTACATCTGAAAGCTATATCATCTTAGGATCCACTGTTACTGCAATAAAATAAAATAAAATAAAATAAAATAAAATAAAATAAAATAAAATAAAATAAAAAAGTGTAGGAGCCTCAAGAGGCTAACAGGCTTTTGAAAAGTTATTCCAGGGATTTTTATGGCTTAGCTCAGGGCGGCAGACACCAGCCTGAGACACAGCTGTGGCACAGCTACTAACTTCAACTAAACTGTATTCCGACTGGAGGGAAATCAAAACTACTGCAATCATAATTTCTTGAAGGCTTCACTTTGTGCCAGATCCTGTGCCGACTGCTTTGCACCAACTGTCTCATTTAATCCTCACATCCAAAAGGCAGGTTACCGTTATTCTCCCCATTGTCAAGGTGAGGAGGCGGAAGCAGAAAGATGGCAATCTGCCTGGAATTCACAGAAGGATTCTCTAGGTAATGACATGACTTTTGGACAAGATTTCAAGGTTTAACACATTACAGTGCAGATGCAGATCCCAGTATCACAGAACGTGAAAAACACTGAGTCCTGCCAAATGTCTTAAAACACTAATTATGGATCCTCACAATCTCTTGGCCTGTTTTCTCAGATGAGGGAAAACCCAGCGTGAAAAACCGTTGATGAGATGTCTGCAGAGGAGGACTACGTCTGGTCTTTAAAGCCGGGACCTATCCCAGTAGATTCTGAGTCAGTGGGTCCAGAGTAGGCCTTGAGCGTCTCTGTTCTTTTCCAAAGCCCCACAGGCTACACTTCCGTGCCCTTGGAGTTGGGAAGTACAGTCATGCCCTACATCGGGACGTTTCAGTCAACAACGGGGGTCCCATCAGATTAGTCCCATATGGCCTAGGTGTGTAGGAGGCTCTGCCATCCAGGTTTAGGAACTCCGTGGTGTTTGCACAGTCTCGAGATTGCCTGACCATGACACACTCCTCAGAACTCATCCCCACTGTTAAGCAAAGCATGACTATACCGCCTTGGATTCTCCACGGTCCCAGACCTGAACTGTTTAGATGACTGCACACGCAGAGGGCACCGTGTCTGAGGCAGAGAGCAGCTGGAATCACAAAAGCTCTCGACAGAGAGTCAAGGAAAGGCGTGCTCTGCTTACACGACTCTCTACTTTTCTCTGGGTCTGAACCATTTCCTAGCTAATCTGCTTTTTTTAACCGAGCAGCTTTGCCAAAAAAAAAAAAAAAGAAAAAACACAAAGTTACCAACAAACACTAAACAAACCAATATAAACAATACATATTAAATAAGCCTAACCCTACTATGCTACTGAAAAGGCTTTTATTTCCCTGGGATAATTTGGACAGCATTAGATTGTTTTACCAAGAGCAGCCAAGTCGAGGCAGATTATTTCTAATTCCACAGTGCTGCAGATGCGGTCAGTAGCAACTGCAAGCCGGAAAGGAAACAAAACAAAACAAAGTTGGGTGTAATCCATTCAAGTTCACACGTTTCACCAGGGACAGCCTCCAAGCCTTGAATAGTTAGGTATGCATTTAGCCATTTCTTTAATCAACCACTACTAACGCCTGCTAAAGGCCAGACACTGCTCTAAGTACTTTACGGATATGAAATATCCTCTCACCTTTACACTCACCTATGGAGTGTGTATGATAATCATCCCCGTTTTACAGATCAGGAAACTGACACACAGAATGGTACAGTAACTTGCCCGAGTTCACACAGCCCGTAGGTGGCAGAGCCAGGACCCATGTGACAGAGTCTGGCTCCAGAGTCCACGTTCTGAATCACCACGCTCAGTCCCCAAAAACCTAGAGAAAGCGCCAGCCTCAATCGAAAAGTTTTCTTTTCCCCACCCTACAGTCCCTACGCGGCGGCCCCAGTCTCCAGGGCATGCTTTCAGCTCCTCTGACAGGCCCTACTCCTCCCTTGCCCTGTCCCAACACTCTCCCGCACAGGTCCTCCTTTTCTTTTAGGCATCTGCTCTCAGCTTCAACATCACTGCCTGAGTCACCAAGTCTAACAGGAAATGCCGTCTTTCTCAACACTCAACACAAAATTGCTTTTACGTATCTCCTAGGTAATTGGTTGCTGCCTGTCTGTCCTTTCCAACCAGGCTGTGAGGGCCAGTACGTCAAACAGCCTGTCAGTCTTGCTCACCAAGTGTCCAGACCACTGAACACGCACCGACCAGAGGAAAGGAAGGACTTGTCCCAAAGTCAACTCTCCAGACTTTCTGTGCAAGGAGGGAACGAACGGAGCACCCTCCAGCCTCACGCTTTCTCTTCCATGCTTTCAAGTGTGGGGCACATACCTCTGCTCACAACGCTCCCCGGACAGCCCCCACTGCACCCCTAACAGGTAGACTTCTGCACAGTCACGGGCTTTGGAAAGCACTGGCTCTGCACACAAATCTTACGTGGCCCTCGACAGGCCACTTCCCCTGAACCGGCCTGAGCTTCAGGCCCACAACAGGCTTCGTGAAAACCCCAACGGAACGTAGCCTCGAAAAGAGGGAGACCCGCACTCCTCAGAACGCCTCGAGACCAGTGTCCTTATCGACTTCGCGTCTGTCCTTCCAAGAAGCCAAGACCACGGCTGGCGCTTCAGCGCCCGACTCCCGGGCACCGCATGCCCAGGCTGGCCCCTGGGCAGGTGCCCGGCACACACCGCCCGTTCCACGAACGCCTCAAGCGCACGAAGAGACCCCCTCGCTCCCCGCACCGCACAGCTGTCCCGCGACCTGACGGGCACCTCTCGGCGCACAAGCCTATTCCTCAGGGACACGCTCGCCTCCCACCAGCCCCCAGGCCCACGCCCCCCAGGTACCTCTCTCAGATGGAATCCTCTTCGCAGGCGCCCTGGTCGTCCGTGTCCGGCGAGCAGGAAGAGCGGGAGCTGAAGGACGGCCTCCTCAGGCTAGCGGCCGTGGCTGTGCACGGCCCGGGCTGCTGTGCCCAGCGGGGACGCGGAGCGCCGTCCACGGACGCCGGGGGAACGGACGAGCCCGGCCCGGGAGAGAGCAGCACAGCGCGGCCGGACTCCGCCGGGCTCGGCTCTGGGCAGGCAGGCGCGGCTCGCCGACGCCTCCCACGCCTCCCAGGACGGCGGCCCAGCAGCCGCGCGCTCCTCTCCTCTCCTCGCGCGCGCCGCGCGCGCGCCGCCGCCCAGACGCTGCCCGGCCGTTGCCCCGCCCCCCCCCCTCCGGCGGTGGACTGCGGACAGCGACGGGGACACCCTCCTGGGAGAACTCCTGCGGCCCCGCCCACATGCTTGGGACCTTCGCGGAGCGGGAAGGTGCGCTGACAGGGACGCAGGGTCCCCGCTACGCTCGCTCTCGGGGAACTGCAGCCTCCTCCCTCGGCTTTCACTTGAATGTCACACCCGAAACCATGCAACGTCTACAAGCAAACATAGGCAGTGTGCTCTTTGACATCAGTCTTAGCAGCCTATTTTCAAGTACCACGTCTGACTGGGCAAGGGAAACAAAATACAAAATGAACAAACGGGACTACATCAAAGTCAAAAAACATCCTCTGCACCGCAAAGGAAACCATCCACAAAACCAAAACACAACCTAACAACTGGGAGAAGATTCTTGCAAACCGTATATCGGATAAGGGGTTAATATCCAAAACACAGAAAGAACTCATACATCTCAACAGCAAAAAACATCAACAACCCAATTGAAAAGGCGGGCAAAAGATCTGAGCAGTGATTTCTCCAAAGAAGGTATACGGATGGCCAACAGGCATATGGAAAGGGACTCAACATCCTTAGCGATCAGAGAAATGCAAATCACAACTACAAGGAGATGTCCCCTTACTCTGGTCAGAATGGCTCTAATTAACAAGACAAGAGACAAGTGTCGGAGAGGATGTGCAGAGAAGGGAACTCTCCTGCACTGCTGGTGGGAGGGCAGACTGGTGCAGCCACTACGGAAAGCAGGATGGAGTATCCTCAGAAAACTAAGAATACATCTACCATATGTATGATCCAGCTAGCCCACTGCTGGCTATTCATCCAAAGAACTTGAAAACACCAATGCAGAGGGACACATGCACCCCTAGGCTCACTGCAGCATTATTCACAACAGCCAAAACTTGGAAGCAACCTAGGTGCCCATCAAGGGAAGAATGGATAAAGAAGATGTGGTATGTATACACAATGGAATGCCACTCGGCCCTAAGAAATGATGAGATCCGCCCATTTGTGACAACGTCGATGGACCTTGAGGGTATTATGTGAAGTGAAATAAATCAGAGGGACAAAGTCAAACACCGTGTGATCTCACTCATAAGGAGAAGATAAAAACAACGACAAACGCACACAGAGCAAAGGAGATTGCATTAGTGGTTACCATAGGGGGAGGGGGGAGGGGAGAGAGCCAAAGGGGTGATGAGGCTCACATGTGAGGTGACGGACTATCATTAGTTTTCGGGTGGTGAACACGATGTAATCTACACAGAATTCAAAATATATTACAACGTACATCTGAAAGCTATATCATCTTAGGATCCACTGTTACTGCAATAAAATAAAATAAAATAAAATAAAATAAAATAAAATAAAATAAAATAAAATAAAAAAGTGTAGGAGCCTCAAGAGGCTAACAGGCTTTTGAAAAGTTATTCCAGGGATTTTTATGGCTTAGCTCAGGGCGGCAGACACCAGCCTGAGACACAGCTGTGGCACAGCTACTAACTTCAACTAAACTGTATTCCGACTGGAGGGAAATCAAAACTACTGCAATCATAATTTCTTGAAGGCTTCACTTTGTGCCAGATCCTGTGCCGACTGCTTTGCACCAACTGTCTCATTTAATCCTCACATCCAAAAGGCAGGTTACCGTTATTCTCCCCATTGTCAAGGTGAGGAGGCGGAAGCAGAAAGATGGCAATCTGCCTGGAATTCACAGAAGGATTCTCTAGGTAATGACATGACTTTTGGACAAGATTTCAAGGTTTAACACATTACAGTGCAGATGCAGATCCCAGTATCACAGAACGTGAAAAACACTGAGTCCTGCCAAATGTCTTAAAACACTAATTATGGATCCTCACAATCTCTTGGCCTGTTTTCTCAGATGAGGGAAAACCCAGCGTGAAAAACCGTTGATGAGATGTCTGCAGAGGAGGACTACGTCTGGTCTTTAAAGCCGGGACCTATCCCAGTAGATTCTGAGTCAGTGGGTCCAGAGTAGGCCTTGAGCGTCTCTGTTCTTTTCCAAAGCCCCACAGGCTACACTTCCGTGCCCTTGGAGTTGGGAAGTACAGTCATGCCCTACATCGGGACGTTTCAGTCAACAACGGGGGTCCCATCAGATTAGTCCCATATGGCCTAGGTGTGTAGGAGGCTCTGCCATCCAGGTTTAGGAACTCCGTGGTGTTTGCACAGTCTCGAGATTGCCTGACCATGACACACTCCTCAGAACTCATCCCCACTGTTAAGCAAAGCATGACTATACCGCCTTGGATTCTCCACGGTCCCAGACCTGAACTGTTTAGATGACTGCACACGCAGAGGGCACCGTGTCTGAGGCAGAGAGCAGCTGGAATCACAAAAGCTCTCGACAGAGAGTCAAGGAAAGGCGTGCTCTGCTTACACGACTCTCTACTTTTCTCTGGGTCTGAACCATTTCCTAGCTAATCTGCTTTTTTTAACCGAGCAGCTTTGCCAAAAAAAAAAAAAAAGAAAAAACACAAAGTTACCAACAAACACTAAACAAACCAATATAAACAATACATATTAAATAAGCCTAACCCTACTATGCTACTGAAAAGGCTTTTATTTCCCTGGGATAATTTGGACAGCATTAGATTGTTTTACCAAGAGCAGCCAAGTCGAGGCAGATTATTTCTAATTCCACAGTGCTGCAGATGCGGTCAGTAGCAACTGCAAGCCGGAAAGGAAACAAAACAAAACAAAGTTGGGTGTAATCCATTCAAGTTCACACGTTTCACCAGGGACAGCCTCCAAGCCTTGAATAGTTAGGTATGCATTTAGCCATTTCTTTAATCAACCACTACTAACGCCTGCTAAAGGCCAGACACTGCTCTAAGTACTTTACGGATATGAAATATCCTCTCACCTTTACACTCACCTATGGAGTGTGTATGATAATCATCCCCGTTTTACAGATCAGGAAACTGACACACAGAATGGTACAGTAACTTGCCCGAGTTCACACAGCCCGTAGGTGGCAGAGCCAGGACCCATGTGACAGAGTCTGGCTCCAGAGTCCACGTTCTGAATCACCACGCTCAGTCCCCAAAAACCTAGAGAAAGCGCCAGCCTCAATCGAAAAGTTTTCTTTTCCCCACCCTACAGTCCCTACGCGGCGGCCCCAGTCTCCAGGGCATGCTTTCAGCTCCTCTGACAGGCCCTACTCCTCCCTTGCCCTGTCCCAACACTCTCCCGCACAGGTCCTCCTTTTCTTTTAGGCATCTGCTCTCAGCTTCAACATCACTGCCTGAGTCACCAAGTCTAACAGGAAATGCCGTCTTTCTCAACACTCAACACAAAATTGCTTTTACGTATCTCCTAGGTAATTGGTTGCTGCCTGTCTGTCCTTTCCAACCAGGCTGTGAGGGCCAGTACGTCAAACAGCCTGTCAGTCTTGCTCACCAAGTGTCCAGACCACTGAACACGCACCGACCAGAGGAAAGGAAGGACTTGTCCCAAAGTCAACTCTCCAGACTTTCTGTGCAAGGAGGGAACGAACGGAGCACCCTCCAGCCTCACGCTTTCTCTTCCATGCTTTCAAGTGTGGGGCACATACCTCTGCTCACAACGCTCCCCGGACAGCCCCCACTGCACCCCTAACAGGTAGACTTCTGCACAGTCACGGGCTTTGGAAAGCACTGGCTCTGCACACAAATCTTACGTGGCCCTCGACAGGCCACTTCCCCTGAACCGGCCTGAGCTTCAGGCCCACAACAGGCTTCGTGAAAACCCCAACGGAACGTAGCCTCGAAAAGAGGGAGACCCGCACTCCTCAGAACGCCTCGAGACCAGTGTCCTTATCGACTTCGCGTCTGTCCTTCCAAGAAGCCAAGACCACGGCTGGCGCTTCAGCGCCCGACTCCCGGGCACCGCATGCCCAGGCTGGCCCCTGGGCAGGTGCCCGGCACACACCGCCCGTTCCACGAACGCCTCAAGCGCACGAAGAGACCCCCTCGCTCCCCGCGCCGCACAGCTGTCCCGCGACCTGACGGGCACCTCTCGGCGCACAAGCCTATTCCTCAGGGACACGCTCGCCTCCCACCAGCCCCCAGGCCCACGCCCCCCAGGTACCTCTCTCAGATGGAATCCTCTTCGCAGGCGCCCTGGTCGTCCGTGTCCGGCGAGCAGGAAGAGCGGGAGCTGAAGGACGGCCTCCTCAGGCTAGCGGCCGTGGCTGTGCACGGCCCGGGCTGCTGTGCCCAGCGGGGACGCGGAGCGCCGTCCACGGACGCCGGGGGAACGGACGAGCCCGGCCCGGGAGAGAGCAGCACAGCGCGGCCGGACTCCGCCGGGCTCGGCTCTGGGCAGGCAGGCGCGGCTCGCCGACGCCTCCCACGCCTCCCAGGACGGCGGCCCAGCAGCCGCGCGCTCCTCTCCTCTCCTCGCGCGCGCGCGCGCGCGCCGCCGCCCAGACGCTGCCCGGCCGTTGCCCCGCCCCCCCCCCCTCCGGCGGTGGACTGCGGACAGCGACGGGGACACCCTCCTGGGAGAACTCCTGCGGCCCCGCCCACATGCTTGGGACCTTCGCGGAGCGGGAAGGTGCGCTGACAGGGACGCAGGGTCCCCGCTACGCTCGCTCTCGGGGAACTGCAGCCTCCTCCCTCGGCTTTCACTTGAATGTCACACCCGAAACCATGCAACGTCTACAAGCAAACATAGGCAGTGTGCTCTTTGACATCAGTCTTAGCAGCCTATTTTCAAGTACCACGTCTGACTGGGCAAGGGAAACAAAATACAAAATGAACAAACGGGACTACATCAAAGTCAAAAAACATCCTCTGCACCGCAAAGGAAACCATCCACAAAACCAAAACACAACCTAACAACTGGGAGAAGATTCTTGCAAACCGTATATCGGATAAGGGGTTAATATCCAAAACACAGAAAGAACTCATACATCTCAACAGCAAAAAACATCAACAACCCAATTGAAAAGGCGGGCAAAAGATCTGAGCAGTGATTTCTCCAAAGAAGGTATACGGATGGCCAACAGGCATATGGAAAGGGACTCAACATCCTTAGCGATCAGAGAAATGCAAATCACAACTACAAGGAGATGTCCCCTTACTCTGGTCAGAATGGCTCTAATTAACAAGACAAGAGACAAGTGTCGGAGAGGATGTGCAGAGAAGGGAACTCTCCTGCACTGCTGGTGGGAGGGCAGACTGGTGCAGCCACTACGGAAAGCAGGATGGAGTATCCTCAGAAAACTAAGAATACATCTACCATATGTATGATCCAGCTAGCCCACTGCTGGCTATTCATCCAAAGAACTTGAAAACACCAATGCAGAGGGACACATGCACCCCTAGGCTCACTGCAGCATTATTCACAACAGCCAAAACTTGGAAGCAACCTAGGTGCCCATCAAGGGAAGAATGGATAAAGAAGATGTGGTATGTATACACAATGGAATGCCACTCGGCCCTAAGAAATGATGAGATCCGCCCATTTGTGACAACGTCGATGGACCTTGAGGGTATTATGTGAAGTGAAATAAATCAGAGGGACAAAGTCAAACACCGTGTGATCTCACTCATAAGGAGAAGATAAAAACAACGACAAACGCACACAGAGCAAAGGAGATTGCATTGGTGGTTACCATAGGGGGAGGGGGGAGGGGAGAGAGCCAAAGGGGTGATGAGGCTCACATGTGAGGTGACGGACTATCATTAGTTTTCGGGTGGTGAACACGATGTAATCTACACAGAATTCAAAATATATTACAACGTACATCTGAAAGCTATATCATCTTAGGATCCACTGTTACTGCAATAAAATAAAATAAAATAAAATAAAATAAAATAAAATAAAATAAAATAAAATAAAAAAGTGTAGGAGCCTCAAGAGGCTAACAGGCTTTTGAAAAGTTATTCCAGGGATTTTTATGGCTTAGCTCAGGGCGGCAGACACCAGCCTGAGACACAGCTGTGGCACAGCTACTAACTTCAACTAAACTGTATTCCGACTGGAGGGAAATCAAAACTACTGCAATCATAATTTCTTGAAGGCTTCACTTTGTGCCAGATCCTGTGCCGACTGCTTTGCACCAACTGTCTCATTTAATCCTCACATCCAAAAGGCAGGTTACCGTTATTCTCCCCATTGTCAAGGTGAGGAGGCGGAAGCAGAAAGATGGCAATCTGCCTGGAATTCACAGAAGGATTCTCTAGGTAATGACATGACTTTTGGACAAGATTTCAAGGTTTAACACATTACAGTGCAGATGCAGATCCCAGTATCACAGAACGTGAAAAACACTGAGTCCTGCCAAATGTCTTAAAACACTAATTATGGATCCTCACAATCTCTTGGCCTGTTTTCTCAGATGAGGGAAAACCCAGCGTGAAAAACCGTTGATGAGATGTCTGCAGAGGAGGACTACGTCTGGTCTTTAAAGCCGGGACCTATCCCAGTAGATTCTGAGTCAGTGGGTCCAGAGTAGGCCTTGAGCGTCTCTGTTCTTTTCCAAAGCCCCACAGGCTACACTTCCGTGCCCTTGGAGTTGGGAAGTACAGTCATGCCCTACATCGGGACGTTTCAGTCAACAACGGGGGTCCCATCAGATTAGTCCCATATGGCCTAGGTGTGTAGGAGGCTCTGCCATCCAGGTTTAGGAACTCCGTGGTGTTTGCACAGTCTCGAGATTGCCTGACCATGACACACTCCTCAGAACTCATCCCCACTGTTAAGCAAAGCATGACTATACCGCCTTGGATTCTCCACGGTCCCAGACCTGAACTGTTTAGATGACTGCACACGCAGAGGGCACCGTGTCTGAGGCAGAGAGCAGCTGGAATCACAAAAGCTCTCGACAGAGAGTCAAGGAAAGGCGTGCTCTGCTTACACGACTCTCTACTTTTCTCTGGGTCTGAACCATTTCCTAGCTAATCTGCTTTTTTTAACCGAGCAGCTTTGCCAAAAAAAAAAAAAAAAGAAAAAACACAAAGTTACCAACAAACACTAAACAAACCAATATAAACAATACATATTAAATAAGCCTAACCCTACTATGCTACTGAAAAGGCTTTTATTTCCCTGGGATAATTTGGACAGCATTAGATTGTTTTACCAAGAGCAGCCAAGTCGAGGCAGATTATTTCTAATTCCACAGTGCTGCAGATGCGGTCAGTAGCAACTGCAAGCCGGAAAGGAAACAAAACAAAACAAAGTTGGGTGTAATCCATTCAAGTTCACACGTTTCACCAGGGACAGCCTCCAAGCCTTGAATAGTTAGGTATGCATTTAGCCATTTCTTTAATCAACCACTACTAACGCCTGCTAAAGGCCAGACACTGCTCTAAGTACTTTACGGATATGAAATATCCTCTCACCTTTACACTCACCTATGGAGTGTGTATGATAATCATCCCCGTTTTACAGATCAGGAAACTGACACACAGAATGGTACAGTAACTTGCCCGAGTTCACACAGCCCGTAGGTGGCAGAGCCAGGACCCATGTGACAGAGTCTGGCTCCAGAGTCCACGTTCTGAATCACCACGCTCAGTCCCCAAAAACCTAGAGAAAGCGCCAGCCTCAATCGAAAAGTTTTCTTTTCCCCACCCTACAGTCCCTACGCGGCGGCCCCAGTCTCCAGGGCATGCTTTCAGCTCCTCTGACAGGCCCTACTCCTCCCTTGCCCTGTCCCAACACTCTCCCGCACAGGTCCTCCTTTTCTTTTAGGCATCTGCTCTCAGCTTCAACATCACTGCCTGAGTCACCAAGTCTAACAGGAAATGCCGTCTTTCTCAACACTCAACACAAAATTGCTTTTACGTATCTCCTAGGTAATTGGTTGCTGCCTGTCTGTCCTTTCCAACCAGGCTGTGAGGGCCAGTACGTCAAACAGCCTGTCAGTCTTGCTCACCAAGTGTCCAGACCACTGAACACGCACCGACCAGAGGAAAGGAAGGACTTGTCCCAAAGTCAACTCTCCAGACTTTCTGTGCAAGGAGGGAACGAACGGAGCACCCTCCAGCCTCACGCTTTCTCTTCCATGCTTTCAAGTGTGGGGCACATACCTCTGCTCACAACGCTCCCCGGACAGCCCCCACTGCACCCCTAACAGGTAGACTTCTGCACAGTCACGGGCTTTGGAAAGCACTGGCTCTGCACACAAATCTTACGTGGCCCTCGACAGGCCACTTCCCCTGAACCGGCCTGAGCTTCAGGCCCACAACAGGCTTCGTGAAAACCCCAACGGAACGTAGCCTCGAAAAGAGGGAGACCCGCACTCCTCAGAACGCCTCGAGACCAGTGTCCTTATCGACTTCGCGTCTGTCCTTCCAAGAAGCCAAGACCACGGCTGGCGCTTCAGCGCCCGACTCCCGGGCACCGCATGCCCAGGCTGGCCCCTGGGCAGGTGCCCGGCACACACCGCCCGTTCCACGAACGCCTCAAGCGCACGAAGAGACCCCCTCGCTCCCCGCACCGCACAGCTGTCCCGCGACCTGACGGGCACCTCTCGGCGCACAAGCCTATTCCTCAGGGACACGCTCGCCTCCCACCAGCCCCCAGGCCCACGCCCCCCAGGTACCTCTCTCAGATGGAATCCTCTTCGCAGGCGCCCTGGTCGTCCGTGTCCGGCGAGCAGGAAGAGCGGGAGCTGAAGGACGGCCTCCTCAGGCTAGCGGCCGTGGCTGTGCACGGCCCGGGCTGCTGTGCCCAGCGGGGACGCGGAGCGCCGTCCACGGACGCCGGGGGAACGGACGAGCCCGGCCCGGGAGAGAGCAGCACAGCGCGGCCGGACTCCGCCGGGCTCGGCTCTGGGCAGGCAGGCGCGGCTCGCCGACGCCTCCCACGCCTCCCAGGACGGCGGCCCAGCAGCCGCGCGCTCCTCTCCTCTCCTCGCGCGCGCAGCGCGCGCGCCGCCGCCCAGACGCTGCCCGGCCGTTGCCCCGCCCCCCCCCCTCCGGCGGTGGACTGCGGACAGCGACGGGGACACCCTCCTGGGAGAACTCCTGCGGCCCCGCCCACATGCTTGGGACCTTCGCGGAGCGGGAAGGTGCGCTGACAGGGACGCAGGGTCCCCGCTACGCTCGCTCTCGGGGAACTGCAGCCTCCTCCCTCGGCTTTCACTTGAATGTCACACCCGAAACCATGCAACGTCTACAAGCAAACATAGGCAGTGTGCTCTTTGACATCAGTCTTAGCAGCCTATTTTCAAGTACCACGTCTGACTGGGCAAGGGAAACAAAATACAAAATGAACAAACGGGACTACATCAAAGTCAAAAAACATCCTCTGCACCGCAAAGGAAACCATCCACAAAACCAAAACACAACCTAACAACTGGGAGAAGATTCTTGCAAACCGTATATCGGATAAGGGGTTAATATCCAAAACACAGAAAGAACTCATACATCTCAACAGCAAAAAACATCAACAACCCAATTGAAAAGGCGGGCAAAAGATCTGAGCAGTGATTTCTCCAAAGAAGGTATACGGATGGCCAACAGGCATATGGAAAGGGACTCAACATCCTTAGCGATCAGAGAAATGCAAATCACAACTACAAGGAGATGTCCCCTTACTCTGGTCAGAATGGCTCTAATTAACAAGACAAGAGACAAGTGTCGGAGAGGATGTGCAGAGAAGGGAACTCTCCTGCACTGCTGGTGGGAGGGCAGACTGGTGCAGCCACTACGGAAAGCAGGATGGAGTATCCTCAGAAAACTAAGAATACATCTACCATATGTATGATCCAGCTAGCCCACTGCTGGCTATTCATCCAAAGAACTTGAAAACACCAATGCAGAGGGACACATGCACCCCTAGGCTCACTGCAGCATTATTCACAACAGCCAAAACTTGGAAGCAACCTAGGTGCCCATCAAGGGAAGAATGGATAAAGAAGATGTGGTATGTATACACAATGGAATGCCACTCGGCCCTAAGAAATGATGAGATCCGCCCATTTGTGACAACGTCGATGGACCTTGAGGGTATTATGTGAAGTGAAATAAATCAGAGGGACAAAGTCAAACACCGTGTGATCTCACTCATAAGGAGAAGATAAAAACAACGACAAACGCACACAGAGCAAAGGAGATTGCATTAGTGGTTACCATAGGGGGAGGGGGGAGGGGAGAGAGCCAAAGGGGTGATGAGGCTCACATGTGAGGTGACGGACTATCATTAGTTTTCGGGTGGTGAACACGATGTAATCTACACAGAATTCAAAATATATTACAACGTACATCTGAAAGCTATATCATCTTAGGATCCACTGTTACTGCAATAAAATAAAATAAAATAAAATAAAATAAAATAAAATAAAATAAAATAAAATAAAAAAGTGTAGGAGCCTCAAGAGGCTAACAGGCTTTTGAAAAGTTATTCCAGGGATTTTTATGGCTTAGCTCAGGGCGGCAGACACCAGCCTGAGACACAGCTGTGGCACAGCTACTAACTTCAACTAAACTGTATTCCGACTGGAGGGAAATCAAAACTACTGCAATCATAATTTCTTGAAGGCTTCACTTTGTGCCAGATCCTGTGCCGACTGCTTTGCACCAACTGTCTCATTTAATCCTCACATCCAAAAGGCAGGTTACCGTTATTCTCCCCATTGTCAAGGTGAGGAGGCGGAAGCAGAAAGATGGCAATCTGCCTGGAATTCACAGAAGGATTCTCTAGGTAATGACATGACTTTTGGACAAGATTTCAAGGTTTAACACATTACAGTGCAGATGCAGATCCCAGTATCACAGAACGTGAAAAACACTGAGTCCTGCCAAATGTCTTAAAACACTAATTATGGATCCTCACAATCTCTTGGCCTGTTTTCTCAGATGAGGGAAAACCCAGCGTGAAAAACCGTTGATGAGATGTCTGCAGAGGAGGACTACGTCTGGTCTTTAAAGCCGGGACCTATCCCAGTAGATTCTGAGTCAGTGGGTCCAGAGTAGGCCTTGAGCGTCTCTGTTCTTTTCCAAAGCCCCACAGGCTACACTTCCGTGCCCTTGGAGTTGGGAAGTACAGTCATGCCCTACATCGGGACGTTTCAGTCAACAACGGGGGTCCCATCAGATTAGTCCCATATGGCCTAGGTGTGTAGGAGGCTCTGCCATCCAGGTTTAGGAACTCCGTGGTGTTTGCACAGTCTCGAGATTGCCTGACCATGACACACTCCTCAGAACTCATCCCCACTGTTAAGCAAAGCATGACTATACCGCCTTGGATTCTCCACGGTCCCAGACCTGAACTGTTTAGATGACTGCACACGCAGAGGGCACCGTGTCTGAGGCAGAGAGCAGCTGGAATCACAAAAGCTCTCGACAGAGAGTCAAGGAAAGGCGTGCTCTGCTTACACGACTCTCTACTTTTCTCTGGGTCTGAACCATTTCCTAGCTAATCTGCTTTTTTTAACCGAGCAGCTTTGCCAAAAAAAAAAAAAAAGAAAAAACACAAAGTTACCAACAAACACTAAACAAACCAATATAAACAATACATATTAAATAAGCCTAACCCTACTATGCTACTGAAAAGGCTTTTATTTCCCTGGGATAATTTGGACAGCATTAGATTGTTTTACCAAGAGCAGCCAAGTCGAGGCAGATTATTTCTAATTCCACAGTGCTGCAGATGCGGTCAGTAGCAACTGCAAGCCGGAAAGGAAACAAAACAAAACAAAGTTGGGTGTAATCCATTCAAGTTCACACGTTTCACCAGGGACAGCCTCCAAGCCTTGAATAGTTAGGTATGCATTTAGCCATTTCTTTAATCAACCACTACTAACGCCTGCTAAAGGCCAGACACTGCTCTAAGTACTTTACGGATATGAAATATCCTCTCACCTTTACACTCACCTATGGAGTGTGTATGATAATCATCCCCGTTTTACAGATCAGGAAACTGACACACAGAATGGTACAGTAACTTGCCCGAGTTCACACAGCCCGTAGGTGGCAGAGCCAGGACCCATGTGACAGAGTCTGGCTCCAGAGTCCACGTTCTGAATCACCACGCTCAGTCCCCAAAAACCTAGAGAAAGCGCCAGCCTCAATCGAAAAGTTTTCTTTTCCCCACCCTACAGTCCCTACGCGGCGGCCCCAGTCTCCAGGGCATGCTTTCAGCTCCTCTGACAGGCCCTACTCCTCCCTTGCCCTGTCCCAACACTCTCCCGCACAGGTCCTCCTTTTCTTTTAGGCATCTGCTCTCAGCTTCAACATCACTGCCTGAGTCACCAAGTCTAACAGGAAATGCCGTCTTTCTCAACACTCAACACAAAATTGCTTTTACGTATCTCCTAGGTAATTGGTTGCTGCCTGTCTGTCCTTTCCAACCAGGCTGTGAGGGCCAGTACGTCAAACAGCCTGTCAGTCTTGCTCACCAAGTGTCCAGACCACTGAACACGCACCGACCAGAGGAAAGGAAGGACTTGTCCCAAAGTCAACTCTCCAGACTTTCTGTGCAAGGAGGGAACGAACGGAGCACCCTCCAGCCTCACGCTTTCTCTTCCATGCTTTCAAGTGTGGGGCACATACCTCTGCTCACAACGCTCCCCGGACAGCCCCCACTGCACCCCTAACAGGTAGACTTCTGCACAGTCACGGGCTTTGGAAAGCACTGGCTCTGCACACAAATCTTACGTGGCCCTCGACAGGCCACTTCCCCTGAACCGGCCTGAGCTTCAGGCCCACAACAGGCTTCGTGAAAACCCCAACGGAACGTAGCCTCGAAAAGAGGGAGACCCGCACTCCTCAGAACGCCTCGAGACCAGTGTCCTTATCGACTTCGCGTCTGTCCTTCCAAGAAGCCAAGACCACGGCTGGCGCTTCAGCGCCCGACTCCCGGGCACCGCATGCCCAGGCTGGCCCCTGGGCAGGTGCCCGGCACACACCGCCCGTTCCACGAACGCCTCAAGCGCACGAAGAGACCCCCTCGCTCCCCGCACCGCACAGCTGTCCCGCGACCTGACGGGCACCTCTCGGCGCACAAGCCTATTCCTCAGGGACACGCTCGCCTCCCACCAGCCCCCAGGCCCACGCCCCCCAGGTACCTCTCTCAGATGGAATCCTCTTCGCAGGCGCCCTGGTCGTCCGTGTCCGGCGAGCAGGAAGAGCGGGAGCTGAAGGACGGCCTCCTCAGGCTAGCGGCCGTGGCTGTGCACGGCCCGGGCTGCTGTGCCCAGCGGGGACGCGGAGCGCCGTCCACGGACGCCGGGGGAACGGACGAGCCCGGCCCGGGAGAGAGCAGCACAGCGCGGCCGGACTCCGCCGGGCTCGGCTCTGGGCAGGCAGGCGCGGCTCGCCGACGCCTCCCACGCCTCCCAGGACGGCGGCCCAGCAGCCGCGCGCTCCTCTCCTCTCCTCGCGCGCGCGCGCGCGCGCCGCCGCCCAGACGCTGCCCGGCCGTTGCCCCGCCCCCCCCCCCCTCCGGCGGTGGACTGCGGACAGCGACGGGGACACCCTCCTGGGAGAACTCCTGCGGCCCCGCCCACATGCTTGGGACCTTCGCGGAGCGGGAAGGTGCGCTGACAGGGACGCAGGGTCCCCGCTACGCTCGCTCTCGGGGAACTGCAGCCTCCTCCCTCGGCTTTCACTTGAATGTCACACCCGAAACCATGCAACGTCTACAAGCAAACATAGGCAGTGTGCTCTTTGACATCAGTCTTAGCAGCCTATTTTCAAGTACCACGTCTGACTGGGCAAGGGAAACAAAATACAAAATGAACAAACGGGACTACATCAAAGTCAAAAAACATCCTCTGCACCGCAAAGGAAACCATCCACAAAACCAAAACACAACCTAACAACTGGGAGAAGATTCTTGCAAACCGTATATCGGATAAGGGGTTAATATCCAAAACACAGAAAGAACTCATACATCTCAACAGCAAAAAACATCAACAACCCAATTGAAAAGGCGGGCAAAAGATCTGAGCAGTGATTTCTCCAAAGAAGGTATACGGATGGCCAACAGGCATATGGAAAGGGACTCAACATCCTTAGCGATCAGAGAAATGCAAATCACAACTACAAGGAGATGTCCCCTTACTCTGGTCAGAATGGCTCTAATTAACAAGACAAGAGACAAGTGTCGGAGAGGATGTGCAGAGAAGGGAACTCTCCTGCACTGCTGGTGGGAGGGCAGACTGGTGCAGCCACTACGGAAAGCAGGATGGAGTATCCTCAGAAAACTAAGAATACATCTACCATATGTATGATCCAGCTAGCCCACTGCTGGCTATTCATCCAAAGAACTTGAAAACACCAATGCAGAGGGACACATGCACCCCTAGGCTCACTGCAGCATTATTCACAACAGCCAAAACTTGGAAGCAACCTAGGTGCCCATCAAGGGAAGAATGGATAAAGAAGATGTGGTATGTATACACAATGGAATGCCACTCGGCCCTAAGAAATGATGAGATCCGCCCATTTGTGACAACGTCGATGGACCTTGAGGGTATTATGTGAAGTGAAATAAATCAGAGGGACAAAGTCAAACACCGTGTGATCTCACTCATAAGGAGAAGATAAAAACAACGACAAACGCACACAGAGCAAAGGAGATTGCATTAGTGGTTACCATAGGGGGAGGGGGGAGGGGAGAGAGCCAAAGGGGTGATGAGGCTCACATGTGAGGTGACGGACTATCATTAGTTTTCGGGTGGTGAACACGATGTAATCTACACAGAATTCAAAATATATTACAACGTACATCTGAAAGCTATATCATCTTAGGATCCACTGTTACTGCAATAAAATAAAATAAAATAAAATAAAATAAAATAAAATAAAATAAAATAAAATAAAAAAGTGTAGGAGCCTCAAGAGGCTAACAGGCTTTTGAAAAGTTATTCCAGGGATTTTTATGGCTTAGCTCAGGGCGGCAGACACCAGCCTGAGACACAGCTGTGGCACAGCTACTAACTTCAACTAAACTGTATTCCGACTGGAGGGAAATCAAAACTACTGCAATCATAATTTCTTGAAGGCTTCACTTTGTGCCAGATCCTGTGCCGACTGCTTTGCACCAACTGTCTCATTTAATCCTCACATCCAAAAGGCAGGTTACCGTTATTCTCCCCATTGTCAAGGTGAGGAGGCGGAAGCAGAAAGATGGCAATCTGCCTGGAATTCACAGAAGGATTCTCTAGGTAATGACATGACTTTTGGACAAGATTTCAAGGTTTAACACATTACAGTGCAGATGCAGATCCCAGTATCACAGAACGTGAAAAACACTGAGTCCTGCCAAATGTCTTAAAACACTAATTATGGATCCTCACAATCTCTTGGCCTGTTTTCTCAGATGAGGGAAAACCCAGCGTGAAAAACCGTTGATGAGATGTCTGCAGAGGAGGACTACGTCTGGTCTTTAAAGCCGGGACCTATCCCAGTAGATTCTGAGTCAGTGGGTCCAGAGTAGGCCTTGAGCGTCTCTGTTCTTTTCCAAAGCCCCACAGGCTACACTTCCGTGCCCTTGGAGTTGGGAAGTACAGTCATGCCCTACATCGGGACGTTTCAGTCAACAACGGGGGTCCCATCAGATTAGTCCCATATGGCCTAGGTGTGTAGGAGGCTCTGCCATCCAGGTTTAGGAACTCCGTGGTGTTTGCACAGTCTCGAGATTGCCTGACCATGACACACTCCTCAGAACTCATCCCCACTGTTAAGCAAAGCATGACTATACCGCCTTGGATTCTCCACGGTCCCAGACCTGAACTGTTTAGATGACTGCACACGCAGAGGGCACCGTGTCTGAGGCAGAGAGCAGCTGGAATCACAAAAGCTCTCGACAGAGAGTCAAGGAAAGGCGTGCTCTGCTTACACGACTCTCTACTTTTCTCTGGGTCTGAACCATTTCCTAGCTAATCTGCTTTTTTAACCGAGCAGCTTTGCCAAAAAAAAAAAAAAGAAAAAACACAAAGTTACCAACAAACACTAAACAAACCAATATAAACAATACATATTAAATAAGCCTAACCCTACTATGCTACTGAAAAGGCTTTTATTTCCCTGGGATAATTTGGACAGCATTAGATTGTTTTACCAAGAGCAGCCAAGTCGAGGCAGATTATTTCTAATTCCACAGTGCTGCAGATGCGGTCAGTAGCAACTGCAAGCCGGAAAGGAAACAAAACAAAACAAAGTTGGTGTAATCCATTCAAGTTCACACGTTTCACCAGGGACAGCCTCCAAGCCTTGAATAGTTAGGTATGCATTTAGCCATTTCTTTAATCAACCACTACTAACGCCTGCTAAAGGCCAGACACTGCTCTAAGTACTTTACGGATATGAAATATCCTCTCACCTTTACACTCACCTATGGAGTGTGTATGATAATCATCCCCGTTTTACAGATCAGGAAACTGACACACAGAATGGTACAGTAACTTGCCCGAGTTCACACAGCCCGTAGGTGGCAGAGCCAGGACCCATGTGACAGAGTCTGGCTCCAGAGTCCACGTTCTGAATCACCACGCTCAGTCCCCAAAAACCTAGAGAAAGCGCCAGCCTCAATCGAAAAGTTTTCTTTTCCCCACCCTACAGTCCCTACGCGGCGGCCCCAGTCTCCAGGGCATGCTTTCAGCTCCTCTGACAGGCCCTACTCCTCCCTTGCCCTGTCCCAACACTCTCCCGCACAGGTCCTCCTTTTCTTTTAGGCATCTGCTCTCAGCTTCAACATCACTGCCTGAGTCACCAAGTCTAACAGGAAATGCCGTCTTTCTCAACACTCAACACAAAATTGCTTTTACGTATCTCCTAGGTAATTGGTTGCTGCCTGTCTGTCCTTTCCAACCAGGCTGTGAGGGCCAGTACGTCAAACAGCCTGTCAGTCTTGCTCACCAAGTGTCCAGACCACTGAACACGCACCGACCAGAGGAAAGGAAGGACTTGTCCCAAAGTCAACTCTCCAGACTTTCTGTGCAAGGAGGGAACGAACGGAGCACCCTCCAGCCTCACGCTTTCTCTTCCATGCTTTCAAGTGTGGGGCACATACCTCTGCTCACAACGCTCCCGGACAGCCCCCACTGCACCCCTAACAGGTAGACTTCTGCACAGTCACGGGCTTTGGAAAGCACTGGCTCTGCACACAAATCTTACGTGGCCCTCGACAGGCCACTTCCCCTGAACCGGCCTGAGCTTCAGGCCCACAACAGGCTTCGTGAAAACCCCAACGGAACGTAGCCTCGAAAAGAGGGAGACCCGCACTCCTCAGAACGCCTCGAGACCAGTGTCCTTATCGACTTCGCGTCTGTCCTTCCAAGAAGCCAAGACCACGGCTGGCGCTTCAGCGCCCGACTCCCGGGCACCGCATGCCCAGGCTGGCCCTGGGCAGGTGCCCGGCACACACCGCCCGTTCCACGAACGCCTCAAGCGCACGAAGAGACCCCCTCGCTCCCCGCGCCGCACAGCTGTCCCGCGACCTGACGGGCACCTCTCGGCGCACAAGCCTATTCCTCAGGGACACGCTCGCCTCCCACCAGCCCCCAGGCCCACGCCCCCCAGGTACCTCTCTCAGATGGAATCCTCTTCGCAGGCGCCCTGGTCGTCCGTGTCCGGCGAGCAGGAAGAGCGGGAGCTGAAGGACGGCCTCCTCAGGCTAGCGGCCGTGGCTGTGCACGGCCCGGGCTGCTGTGCCCAGCGGGGACGCGGAGCGCCGTCCACGGACGCCGGGGGAACGGACGAGCCCGGCCCGGGAGAGAGCAGCACAGCGCGGCCGGACTCCGCCGGGCTCGGCTCTGGGCAGGCAGGCGCGGCTCGCCGACGCCTCCCACGCCTCCCAGGACGGCGGCCCAGCAGCCGCGCGCTCCTCTCCTCTCCTCGCGCGCGCGCGCGCGCGCCGCCGCCCAGACGCTGCCCGGCCGTTGCCCCGCCCCCCCCCCCTCCGGCGGTGGACTGCGGACAGCGACGGGGACACCCTCCTGGGAGAACTCCTGCGGCCCCGCCCACATGCTTGGGACCTTCGCGGAGCGGGAAGGTGCGCTGACAGGGACGCAGGGTCCCCGCTACGCTCGCTCTCGGGGAACTGCAGCCTCCTCCCTCGGCTTTCACTTGAATGTCACACCCGAAACCATGCAACGTCTACAAGCAAACATAGGCAGTGTGCTCTTTGACATCAGTCTTAGCAGCCTATTTTCAAGTACCACGTCTGACTGGGCAAGGAAACAAAATACAAAATGAACAAACGGGACTACATCAAAGTCAAAAAAACATCCTCTGCACCGCAAAGGAAACCATCCACAAAACCAAAACACAACCTAACAACTGGAGAAGATTCTTGCAAACCGTATATCGGATAAGGGGTTAATATCCAAAACACAGAAAGAACTCATACATCTCAACAGCAAAAAACATCAACAACCCAATTGAAAAGGCGGGCAAAAGATCTGAGCAGTGATTTCTCCAAAGAAGGTATACGGATGGCCAACAGGCATATGGAAAGGGACTCAACATCCTTAGCGATCAGAGAAATGCAAATCACAACTACAAGGAGATGTCCCCTTACTCTGGTCAGAATGGCTCTAATTAACAAGACAAGAGACAAGTGTCGGAGAGGATGTGCAGAGAAGGGAACTCTCCTGCACTGCTGGTGGGAGGGCAGACTGGTGCAGCCACTACGGAAAGCAGGATGGAGTATCCTCAGAAAACTAAGAATACATCTACCATATGTATGATCCAGCTAGCCCACTGCTGGCTATTCATCCAAAGAACTTGAAAACACCAATGCAGAGGGACACATGCACCCCTAGGCTCACTGCAGCATTATTCACAACAGCCAAAACTTGGAAGCAACCTAGGTGCCCATCAAGGGAAGAATGGATAAAGAAGATGTGGTATGTATACACAATGGAATGCCACTCGGCCCTAAGAAATGATGAGATCCGCCCATTTGTGACAACGTCGATGGACCTTGAGGGTATTATGTGAAGTGAAATAAATCAGAGGGACAAAGTCAAACACCGTGTGATCTCACTCATAAGGAGAAGATAAAAACAACGACAAACGCACACAGAGCAAAGGAGATTGCATTGGTGGTTACCATAGGGGGAGGGGGGAGGGGAGAGAGCCAAAGGGGTGATGAGGCTCACATGTGAGGTGACGGACTATCATTAGTTTTCGGGTGGTGAACACGATGTAATCTACACAGAATTCAAAATATATTTCAACGTACATCTGAAAGCTATATCATCTTAGGATCCACTGTTACTGCAATAAAATAAAATAAAATAAAATAAAATAAAATAAAATAAAATAAAAAAGTGTAGGAGCCTCAAGAGGCTAACAGGCTTTTGAAAAGTTATTCCAGGGATTTTTATGGCTTAGCTCAGGGCGGCAGACACCAGCCTGAGACACAGCTGTGGCACAGCTACTAACTTCAACTAAACTGTATTC
>NW_027221865.1:0-18780 GCF_041296265.1 Equus caballus | reverse complement strand
CCATAAAAATCCCTGGAATAACTTTTCATTTTCCTGTTAGCCTCTTGAGGCTCCTACACTTTTTTATTTTATTTTATTTTATTTTATTTTATTTTATTTTATTTTATTTTATTTTATTGCAGTAACAGTGGATCCTAAGATGATATAGCTTTCAGATGTACGTTGTAATATATTTTGAATTCTGTGTAGATTACATCGTGTTCACCACCCGAAAACTAATGATAGTCCGTCACCTCACATGTGAGCCTCATCACCCCTTTGGCTCTCTCCCCTCCCCCCTCCCCCTATGGTAACCACCAATGCAATCTCCTTTGCTCTGTGTGCGTTTGTCGTTGTTTTTATCTTCTCCTTATGAGTGAGATCACACGGTGTTTGACTTTGTCCCTCTGATTTATTTCACTTCACATAATACCCTCAAGGTCCATCGACGTTGTCACAAATGGGCGGATCTCATCATTTCTTAGGGCCGAGTGGCATTCCATTGTGTATACATACCACATCTTCTTTATCCATTCTTCCCTTGATGGGCACCTAGGTTGCTTCCAAGTTTTGGCTGTTGTGAATAATGCTGCAGTGAGCCTAGGGGTGCATGTGTCCCTCTGCATTGGTGTTTTCAAGTTCTTTGGATGAATAGCCAGCAGTGGGCTAGCTGGATCATACATATGGTAGATGTATTCTTAGTTTTCTGAGGATACTCCATCCTGCTTTCCGTAGTGGCTGCACCAGTCTGCCCTCCCACCAGCAGTGCAGGAGAGTTCCCTTCTCTGCACATCCTCTCCGACACTTGTCTCTTGTCTTGTTAATTAGAGCCATTCTGACCAGAGTAAGGGGACATCTCCTTGTAGTTGTGATTTGCATTTCTCTGATCGCTAAGGATGTTGAGTCCCTTTCCATATGCCTGTTGGCCATCCGTATACCTTCTTTGGAGAAATCACTGCTCAGATCTTTTGCCCGCCTTTTCAATTGGGTTGTTGATGTTTTTTGCTGTTGAGATGTATGAGTTCTTTCTGTGTTTTGGATATTAACCCCTTATCCGATATACGGTTTGCAAGAATCTTCTCCCAGTTGTTAGGTTGTGTTTTGGTTTTGTGGATGGTTTCCTTTGCGGTGCAGAGGATGTTTTTTGACTTTGATGTAGTCCCGTTTGTTCATTTTGTATTTTGTTTCCCTTGCCCAGTCAGACGTGGTACTTGAAAATAGGCTGCTAAGACTGATGTCAAAGAGCACACTGCCTATGTTTGCTTGTAGACGTTGCATGGTTTCGGGTGTGACATTCAAGTGAAAGCCGAGGGAGGAGGCTGCAGTTCCCCGAGAGCGAGCGTAGCGGGGACCCTGCGTCCCTGTCAGCGCACCTTCCCGCTCCGCGAAGGTCCCAAGCATGTGGGCGGGGCCGCAGGAGTTCTCCCAGGAGGGTGTCCCCGTCGCTGTCCGCAGTCCACCGCCGGAGGGGGGGGGGCGGGGCAACGGCCGGGCAGCGTCTGGGCGGCGGCGCGCGCGCGCAGCGCGCGAGGAGAGGAGAGGAGCGCGCGGCTGCTGGGCCGCCGTCCTGGGAGGCGTGGGAGGCGTCGGCGAGCCGCGCCTGCCTGCCCAGAGCCGAGCCCGGCGGAGTCCGGCCGCGCTGTGCTGCTCTCTCCCGGGCCGGGCTCGTCCGTTCCCCCGGCGTCCGTGGACGGCGCTCCGCGTCCCCGCTGGGCACAGCAGCCCGGGCCGTGCACAGCCACGGCCGCTAGCCTGAGGAGGCCGTCCTTCAGCTCCCGCTCTTCCTGCTCGCCGGACACGGACGACCAGGGCGCCTGCGAAGAGGATTCCATCTGAGAGAGGTACCTGGGGGGCGTGGGCCTGGGGGCTGGTGGGAGGCGAGCGTGTCCCTGAGGAATAGGCTTGTGCGCCGAGAGGTGCCCGTCAGGTCGCGGGACAGCTGTGCGGCGCGGGGAGCGAGGGGGTCTCTTCGTGCGCTTGAGGCGTTCGTGGAACGGGCGGTGTGTGCCGGGCACCTGCCC
This sequence comes from Equus caballus, assembly GCF_041296265.1. Taxonomy (NCBI): domain Eukaryota; kingdom Metazoa; phylum Chordata; class Mammalia; order Perissodactyla; family Equidae; genus Equus; species Equus caballus. The sequence goes on along the minus strand of NW_027221865.1, from coordinate 16,780 downwards.
AGGGGCCAGCCTGGGCATGCGGTGCCCGGGAGTCGGGCGCTGAAGCGCCAGCCGTGGTCTTGGCTTCTTGGAAGGACAGACGCGAAGTCGATAAGGACACTGGTCTCGAGGCGTTCTGAGGAGTGCGGGTCTCCCTCTTTTCGAGGCTACGTTCCGTTGGGGTTTTCACGAAGCCTGTTGTGGGCCTGAAGCTCAGGCCGGTTCAGGGGAAGTGGCCTGTCGAGGGCCACGTAAGATTTGTGTGCAGAGCCAGTGCTTTCCAAAGCCCGTGACTGTGCAGAAGTCTACCTGTTAGGGGTGCAGTGGGGGCTGTCCGGGGAGCGTTGTGAGCAGAGGTATGTGCCCCACACTTGAAAGCATGGAAGAGAAAGCGTGAGGCTGGAGGGTGCTCCGTTCGTTCCCTCCTTGCACAGAAAGTCTGGAGAGTTGACTTTGGGACAAGTCCTTCCTTTCCTCTGGTCGGTGCGTGTTCAGTGGTCTGGACACTTGGTGAGCAAGACTGACAGGCTGTTTGACGTACTGGCCCTCACAGCCTGGTTGGAAAGGACAGACAGGCAGCAACCAATTACCTAGGAGATACGTAAAAGCAATTTTGTGTTGAGTGTTGAGAAAGACGGCATTTCCTGTTAGACTTGGTGACTCAGGCAGTGATGTTGAAGCTGAGAGCAGATGCCTAAAAGAAAAGGAGGACCTGTGCGGGAGAGTGTTGGGACAGGGCAAGGGAGGAGTAGGGCCTGTCAGAGGAGCTGAAAGCATGCCCTGGAGACTGGGGCCGCCGCGTAGGGACTGTAGGGTGGGGAAAAGAAAACTTTTCGATTGAGGCTGGCGCTTTCTCTAGGTTTTTGGGGACTGAGCGTGGTGATTCAGAACGTGGACTCTGGAGCCAGACTCTGTCACATGGGTCCTGGCTCTGCCACCTACGGGCTGTGTGAACTCGGGCAAGTTACTGTACCATTCTGTGTGTCAGTTTCCTGATCTGTAAAACGGGGATGATTATCATACACACTCCATAGGTGAGTGTAAAGGTGAGAGGATATTTCATATCCGTAAAGTACTTAGAGCAGTGTCTGGCCTTTAGCAGGCGTTAGTAGTGGTTGATTAAAGAAATGGCTAAATGCATACCTAACTATTCAAGGCTTGGAGGCTGTCCCTGGTGAAACGTGTGAACTTGAATGGATTACACCCAACTTTGTTTTGTTTTGTTTCCTTTCCGGCTTGCAGTTGCTACTGACCGCATCTGCAGCACTGTGGAATTAGAAATAATCTGCCTCGACTTGGCTGCTCTTGGTAAAACAATCTAATGCTGTCCAAATTATCCCAGGGAAATAAAAGCCTTTTCAGTAGCATAGTAGGGTTAGGCTTATTTAATATGTATTGTTTATATTGGTTTGTTTAGTGTTTGTTGGTAACTTTGTGTTTTTTCTTTTTTTTTTTTTTTGGCAAAGCTGCTCGGTTAAAAAAAGCAGATTAGCTAGGAAATGGTTCAGACCCAGAGAAAAGTAGAGAGTCGTGTAAGCAGAGCACGCCTTTCCTTGACTCTCTGTCGAGAGCTTTTGTGATTCCAGCTGCTCTCTGCCTCAGACACGGTGCCCTCTGCGTGTGCAGTCATCTAAACAGTTCAGGTCTGGGACCGTGGAGAATCCAAGGCGGTATAGTCATGCTTTGCTTAACAGTGGGGATGAGTTCTGAGGAGTGTGTCATGGTCAGGCAATCTCGAGACTGTGCAAACACCACGGAGTTCCTAAACCTGGATGGCAGAGCCTCCTACACACCTAGGCCATATGGGACTAATCTGATGGGACCCCCGTTGTTGACTGAAACGTCCCGATGTAGGGCATGACTGTACTTCCCAACTCCAAGGGCACGGAAGTGTAGCCTGTGGGGCTTTGGAAAAGAACAGAGACGCTCAAGGCCTACTCTGGACCCACTGACTCAGAATCTACTGGGATAGGTCCCGGCTTTAAAGACCAGACGTAGTCCTCCTCTGCAGACATCTCATCAACGGTTTTTCACGCTGGGTTTTCCCTCATCTGAGAAAACAGGCCAAGAGATTGTGAGGATCCATAATTAGTGTTTTAAGACATTTGGCAGGACTCAGTGTTTTTCACGTTCTGTGATACTGGGATCTGCATCTGCACTGTAATGTGTTAAACCTTGAAATCTTGTCCAAAAGTCATGTCATTACCTAGAGAATCCTTCTGTGAATTCCAGGCAGATTGCCATCTTTCTGCTTCCGCCTCCTCACCTTGACAATGGGGAGAATAACGGTAACCTGCCTTTTGGATGTGAGGATTAAATGAGACAGTTGGTGCAAAGCAGTCGGCACAGGATCTGGCACAAAGTGAAGCCTTCAAGAAATTATGATTGCAGTAGTTTTGATTTCCCTCCAGTCGGAATACAGTTTAGTTGAAGTTAGTAGCTGTGCCACAGCTGTGTCTCAGGCTGGTGTCTGCCGCCCTGAGCTAAGCCATAAAAATCCCTGGAATAACTTTTCAAAAGCCTGTTAGCCTCTTGAGGCTCCTACACTTTTTTATTTTATTTTATTTTATTTTATTTTATTTTATTTTATTTTATTTTATTTTATTGCAGTAACAGTGGATCCTAAGATGATATAGCTTTCAGATGTACGTTGTAATATATTTTGAATTCTGTGTAGATTACATCGTGTTCACCACCCGAAAACTAATGATAGTCCGTCACCTCACATGTGAGCCTCATCACCCCTTTGGCTCTCTCCCCTCCCCCCTCCCCCTATGGTAACCACCAATGCAATCTCCTTTGCTCTGTGTGCGTTTGTCGTTGTTTTTATCTTCTCCTTATGAGTGAGATCACACGGTGTTTGACTTTGTCCCTCTGATTTATTTCACTTCACATAATACCCTCAAGGTCCATCGACGTTGTCACAAATGGGCGGATCTCATCATTTCTTAGGGCCGAGTGGCATTCCATTGTGTATACATACCACATCTTCTTTATCCATTCTTCCCTTGATGGGCACCTAGGTTGCTTCCAAGTTTTGGCTGTTGTGAATAATGCTGCAGTGAGCCTAGGGGTGCATGTGTCCCTCTGCATTGGTGTTTTCAAGTTCTTTGGATGAATAGCCAGCAGTGGGCTAGCTGGATCATACATATGGTAGATGTATTCTTAGTTTTCTGAGGATACTCCATCCTGCTTTCCGTAGTGGCTGCACCAGTCTGCCCTCCCACCAGCAGTGCAGGAGAGTTCCCTTCTCTGCACATCCTCTCCGACACTTGTCTCTTGTCTTGTTAATTAGAGCCATTCTGACCAGAGTAAGGGGACATCTCCTTGTAGTTGTGATTTGCATTTCTCTGATCGCTAAGGATGTTGAGTCCCTTTCCATATGCCTGTTGGCCATCCGTATACCTTCTTTGGAGAAATCACTGCTCAGATCTTTTGCCCGCCTTTTCAATTGGGTTGTTGATGTTTTTTGCTGTTGAGATGTATGAGTTCTTTCTGTGTTTTGGATATTAACCCCTTATCCGATATACGGTTTGCAAGAATCTTCTCCCAGTTGTTAGGTTGTGTTTTGGTTTTGTGGATGGTTTCCTTTGCGGTGCAGAGGATGTTTTTTGACTTTGATGTAGTCCCGTTTGTTCATTTTGTATTTTGTTTCCCTTGCCCAGTCAGACGTGGTACTTGAAAATAGGCTGCTAAGACTGATGTCAAAGAGCACACTGCCTATGTTTGCTTGTAGACGTTGCATGGTTTCGGGTGTGACATTCAAGTGAAAGCCGAGGGAGGAGGCTGCAGTTCCCCGAGAGCGAGCGTAGCGGGGACCCTGCGTCCCTGTCAGCGCACCTTCCCGCTCCGCGAAGGTCCCAAGCATGTGGGCGGGGCCGCAGGAGTTCTCCCAGGAGGGTGTCCCCGTCGCTGTCCGCAGTCCACCGCCGGAGGGGGGGGGGGCGGGGCAACGGCCGGGCAGCGTCTGGGCGGCGGCGCGCGCGCGCGCGCGCGAGGAGAGGAGAGGAGCGCGCGGCTGCTGGGCCGCCGTCCTGGGAGGCGTGGGAGGCGTCGGCGAGCCGCGCCTGCCTGCCCAGAGCCGAGCCCGGCGGAGTCCGGCCGCGCTGTGCTGCTCTCTCCCGGGCCGGGCTCGTCCGTTCCCCCCGGCGTCCGTGGACGGCGCTCCGCGTCCCCGCTGGGCACAGCAGCCCGGGCCGTGCACAGCCACGGCCGCTAGCCTGAGGAGGCCGTCCTTCAGCTCCCGCTCTTCCTGCTCGCCGGACACGGACGACCAGGGCGCCTGCGAAGAGGATTCCATCTGAGAGAGGTACCTGGGGGGCGTGGGCCTGGGGGCTGGTGGGAGGCGAGCGTGTCCCTGAGGAATAGGCTTGTGCGCCGAGAGGTGCCCGTCAGGTCGCGGGACAGCTGTGCGGCGCGGGGAGCGAGGGGGTCTCTTCGTGCGCTTGAGGCGTTCGTGGAACGGGCGGTGTGTGCCGGGCACCTGCCCAGGGGCCAGCCTGGGCATGCGGTGCCCGGGAGTCGGGCGCTGAAGCGCCAGCCGTGGTCTTGGCTTCTTGGAAGGACAGACGCGAAGTCGATAAGGACACTGGTCTCGAGGCGTTCTGAGGAGTGCGGGTCTCCCTCTTTTCGAGGCTACGTTCCGTTGGGGTTTTCACGAAGCCTGTTGTGGGCCTGAAGCTCAGGCCGGTTCAGGGGAAGTGGCCTGTCGAGGGCCACGTAAGATTTGTGTGCAGAGCCAGTGCTTTCCAAAGCCCGTGACTGTGCAGAAGTCTACCTGTTAGGGGTGCAGTGGGGGCTGTCCGGGGAGCGTTGTGAGCAGAGGTATGTGCCCCACACTTGAAAGCATGGAAGAGAAAGCGTGAGGCTGGAGGGTGCTCCGTTCGTTCCCTCCTTGCACAGAAAGTCTGGAGAGTTGACTTTGGGACAAGTCCTTCCTTTCCTCTGGTCGGTGCGTGTTCAGTGGTCTGGACACTTGGTGAGCAAGACTGACAGGCTGTTTGACGTACTGGCCCTCACAGCCTGGTTGGAAAGGACAGACAGGCAGCAACCAATTACCTAGGAGATACGTAAAAGCAATTTTGTGTTGAGTGTTGAGAAAGACGGCATTTCCTGTTAGACTTGGTGACTCAGGCAGTGATGTTGAAGCTGAGAGCAGATGCCTAAAAGAAAAGGAGGACCTGTGCGGGAGAGTGTTGGGACAGGGCAAGGGAGGAGTAGGGCCTGTCAGAGGAGCTGAAAGCATGCCCTGGAGACTGGGGCCGCCGCGTAGGGACTGTAGGGTGGGGAAAAGAAAACTTTTCGATTGAGGCTGGCGCTTTCTCTAGGTTTTTGGGGACTGAGCGTGGTGATTCAGAACGTGGACTCTGGAGCCAGACTCTGTCACATGGGTCCTGGCTCTGCCACCTACGGGCTGTGTGAACTCGGGCAAGTTACTGTACCATTCTGTGTGTCAGTTTCCTGATCTGTAAAACGGGATGATTATCATACACACTCCATAGGTGAGTGTAAAGGTGAGAGGATATTTCATATCCGTAAAGTACTTAGAGCAGTGTCTGGCCTTTAGCAGGCGTTAGTAGTGGTTGATTAAAGAAATGGCTAAATGCATACCTAACTATTCAAGGCTTGGAGGCTGTCCCTGGTGAAACGTGTGAACTTGAATGGATTACACCCAACTTTGTTTTGTTTTGTTTCCTTTCCGGCTTGCAGTTGCTACTGACCGCATCTGCAGCACTGTGGAATTAGAAATAATCTGCCTCGACTTGGCTGCTCTTGGTAAAACAATCTAATGCTGTCCAAATTATCCCAGGGAAATAAAAGCCTTTTCAGTAGCATAGTAGGGTTAGGCTTATTTAATATGTATTGTTTATATTGGTTTGTTTAGTGTTTGTTGGTAACTTTGTGTTTTTTCTTTTTTTTTTTTTTTTTGGCAAAGCTGCTCGGTTAAAAAAAGCAGATTAGCTAGGAAATGGTTCAGACCCAGAGAAAAGTAGAGAGTCGTGTAAGCAGAGCACGCCTTTCCTTGACTCTCTGTCGAGAGCTTTTGTGATTCCAGCTGCTCTCTGCCTCAGACACGGTGCCCTCTGCGTGTGCAGTCATCTAAACAGTTCAGGTCTGGGACCGTGGAGAATCCAAGGCGGTATAGTCATGCTTTGCTTAACAGTGGGGATGAGTTCTGAGGAGTGTGTCATGGTCAGGCAATCTCGAGACTGTGCAAACACCACGGAGTTCCTAAACCTGGATGGCAGAGCCTCCTACACACCTAGGCCATATGGGACTAATCTGATGGGACCCCCCGTTGTTGACTGAAACGTCCCGATGTAGGGCATGACTGTACTTCCCAACTCCAAGGGCACGGAAGTGTAGCCTGTGGGGCTTTGGAAAAGAACAGAGACGCTCAAGGCCTACTCTGGACCCACTGACTCAGAATCTACTGGGATAGGTCCCGGCTTTAAAGACCAGACGTAGTCCTCCTCTGCAGACATCTCATCAACGGTTTTTCACGCTGGGTTTTCCCTCATCTGAGAAAACAGGCCAAGAGATTGTGAGGATCCATAATTAGTGTTTTAAGACATTTGGCAGGACTCAGTGTTTTTCACGTTCTGTGATACTGGGATCTGCATCTGCACTGTAATGTGTTAAACCTTGAAATCTTGTCCAAAAGTCATGTCATTACCTAGAGAATCCTTCTGTGAATTCCAGGCAGATTGCCATCTTTCTGCTTCCGCCTCCTCACCTTGACAATGGGGAGAATAACGGTAACCTGCCTTTTGGATGTGAGGATTAAATGAGACAGTTGGTGCAAAGCAGTCGGCACAGGATCTGGCACAAAGTGAAGCCTTCAAGAAATTATGATTGCAGTAGTTTTGATTTCCCTCCAGTCGGAATACAGTTTAGTTGAAGTTAGTAGCTGTGCCACAGCTGTGTCTCAGGCTGGTGTCTGCCGCCCTGAGCTAAGCCATAAAAATCCCTGGAATAACTTTTCAAAAGCCTGTTAGCCTCTTGAGGCTCCTACACTTTTTTATTTTATTTTATTTTATTTTATTTTATTTTATTTTATTTTATTGCAGTAACAGTGGATCCTAAGATGATATAGCTTTCAGATGTACGTTGAAATATATTTTGAATTCTGTGTAGATTACATCGTGTTCACCACCCGAAAACTAATGATAGTCCGTCACCTCACATGTGAGCCTCATCACCCCTTTGGCTCTCTCCCCTCCCCCCTCCCCCTATGGTAACCACCAATGCAATCTCCTTTGCTCTGTGTGCGTTTGTCGTTGTTTTTATCTTCTCCTTATGAGTGAGATCACACGGTGTTTGACTTTGTCCCTCTGATTTATTTCACTTCACATAATACCCTCAAGGTCCATCGACGTTGTCACAAATGGGCGGATCTCATCATTTCTTAGGGCCGAGTGGCATTCCATTGTGTATACATACCACATCTTCTTTATCCATTCTTCCCTTGATGGGCACCTAGGTTGCTTCCAAGTTTTGGCTGTTGTGAATAATGCTGCAGTGAGCCTAGGGGTGCATGTGTCCCTCTGCATTGGTGTTTTCAAGTTCTTTGGATGAATAGCCAGCAGTGGGCTAGCTGGATCATACATATGGTAGATGTATTCTTAGTTTTCTGAGGATACTCCATCCTGCTTTCCGTAGTGGCTGCACCAGTCTGCCCTCCCACCAGCAGTGCAGGAGAGTTCCCTTCTCTGCACATCCTCTCCGACACTTGTCTCTTGTCTTGTTAATTAGAGCCATTCTGACCAGAGTAAGGGGACATCTCCTTGTAGTTGTGATTTGCATTTCTCTGATCGCTAAGGATGTTGAGTCCCTTTCCATATGCCTGTTGGCCATCCGTATACCTTCTTTGGAGAAATCACTGCTCAGATCTTTTGCCCGCCTTTTCAATTGGGTTGTTGATGTTTTTTGCTGTTGAGATGTATGAGTTCTTTCTGTGTTTTGGATATTAACCCCTTATCCGATATACGGTTTGCAAGAATCTTCTCCCAGTTGTTAGGTTGTGTTTTGGTTTTGTGGATGGTTTCCTTTGCGGTGCAGAGGATGTTTTTTGACTTTGATGTAGTCCCGTTTGTTCATTTTGTATTTTGTTTCCCTTGCCCAGTCAGACGTGGTACTTGAAAATAGGCTGCTAAGACTGATGTCAAAGAGCACACTGCCTATGTTTGCTTGTAGACGTTGCATGGTTTCGGGTGTGACATTCAAGTGAAAGCCGAGGGAGGAGGCTGCAGTTCCCCGAGAGCGAGCGTAGCGGGGACCCTGCGTCCCTGTCAGCGCACCTTCCCGCTCCGCGAAGGTCCCAAGCATGTGGGCGGGGCCGCAGGAGTTCTCCCAGGAGGGTGTCCCCGTCGCTGTCCGCAGTCCACCGCCGGAGGGGGGGGGGGCGGGGCAACGGCCGGGCAGCGTCTGGGCGGCGGCGCGCGCCGCGCGCGCGCGCGAGGAGAGGAGAGGAGCGCGCGGCTGCTGGGCCGCCGTCCTGGGAGGCGTGGGAGGCGTCGGCGAGCCGCGCCTGCCTGCCCAGAGCCGAGCCCGGCGGAGTCCGGCCGCGCTGTGCTGCTCTCTCCCGGGCCGGGCTCGTCCGTTCCCCCGGCGTCCGTGGACGGCGCTCCGCGTCCCCGCTGGGCACAGCAGCCCGGGCCGTGCACAGCCACGGCCGCTAGCCTGAGGAGGCCGTCCTTCAGCTCCCGCTCTTCCTGCTCGCCGGACACGGACGACCAGGGCGCCTGCGAAGAGGATTCCATCTGAGAGAGGTACCTGGGGGGCGTGGGCCTGGGGGCTGGTGGGAGGCGAGCGTGTCCCTGAGGAATAGGCTTGTGCGCCGAGAGGTGCCCGTCAGGTCGCGGGACAGCTGTGCGGCGCGGGGAGCGAGGGGGTCTCTTCGTGCGCTTGAGGCGTTCGTGGAACGGGCGGTGTGTGCCGGGCACCTGCCCAGGGGCCAGCCTGGGCATGCGGTGCCCGGGAGTCGGGCGCTGAAGCGCCAGCCGTGGTCTTGGCTTCTTGGAAGGACAGACGCGAAGTCGATAAGGACACTGGTCTCGAGGCGTTCTGAGGAGTGCGGGTCTCCCTCTTTTCGAGGCTACGTTCCGTTGGGGTTTTCACGAAGCCTGTTGTGGGCCTGAAGCTCAGGCCGGTTCAGGGGAAGTGGCCTGTCGAGGGCCACGTAAGATTTGTGTGCAGAGCCAGTGCTTTCCAAAGCCCGTGACTGTGCAGAAGTCTACCTGTTAGGGGTGCAGTGGGGGCTGTCCGGGGAGCGTTGTGAGCAGAGGTATGTGCCCCACACTTGAAAGCATGGAAGAGAAAGCGTGAGGCTGGAGGGTGCTCCGTTCGTTCCCTCCTTGCACAGAAAGTCTGGAGAGTTGACTTTGGGACAAGTCCTTCCTTTCCTCTGGTCGGTGCGTGTTCAGTGGTCTGGACACTTGGTGAGCAAGACTGACAGGCTGTTTGACGTACTGGCCCTCACAGCCTGGTTGGAAAGGACAGACAGGCAGCAACCAATTACCTAGGAGATACGTAAAAGCAATTTTGTGTTGAGTGTTGAGAAAGACGGCATTTCCTGTTAGACTTGGTGACTCAGGCAGTGATGTTGAAGCTGAGAGCAGATGCCTAAAAGAAAAGGAGGACCTGTGCGGGAGAGTGTTGGGACAGGGCAAGGGAGGAGTAGGGCCTGTCAGAGGAGCTGAAAGCATGCCCTGGAGACTGGGGCCGCCGCGTAGGGACTGTAGGGTGGGGAAAAGAAAACTTTTCGATTGAGGCTGGCGCTTTCTCTAGGTTTTTGGGGACTGAGCGTGGTGATTCAGAACGTGGACTCTGGAGCCAGACTCTGTCACATGGGTCCTGGCTCTGCCACCTACGGGCTGTGTGAACTCGGGCAAGTTACTGTACCATTCTGTGTGTCAGTTTCCTGATCTGTAAAACGGGGATGATTATCATACACACTCCATAGGTGAGTGTAAAGGTGAGAGGATATTTCATATCCGTAAAGTACTTAGAGCAGTGTCTGGCCTTTAGCAGGCGTTAGTAGTGGTTGATTAAAGAAATGGCTAAATGCATACCTAACTATTCAAGGCTTGGAGGCTGTCCCTGGTGAAACGTGTGAACTTGAATGGATTACACCCAACTTTGTTTTGTTTTGTTTCCTTTCCGGCTTGCAGTTGCTACTGACCGCATCTGCAGCACTGTGGAATTAGAAATAATCTGCCTCGACTTGGCTGCTCTTGGTAAAACAATCTAATGCTGTCCAAATTATCCCAGGGAAATAAAAGCCTTTTCAGTAGCATAGTAGGGTTAGGCTTATTTAATATGTATTGTTTATATTGGTTTGTTTAGTGTTTGTTGGTAACTTTGTGTTTTTTCTTTTTTTTTTTTTTTTGGCAAAGCTGCTCGGTTAAAAAAAGCAGATTAGCTAGGAAATGGTTCAGACCCAGAGAAAAGTAGAGAGTCGTGTAAGCAGAGCACGCCTTTCCTTGACTCTCTGTCGAGAGCTTTTGTGATTCCAGCTGCTCTCTGCCTCAGACACGGTGCCCTCTGCGTGTGCAGTCATCTAAACAGTTCAGGTCTGGGACCGTGGAGAATCCAAGGCGGTATAGTCATGCTTTGCTTAACAGTGGGGATGAGTTCTGAGGAGTGTGTCATGGTCAGGCAATCTCGAGACTGTGCAAACACCACGGAGTTCCTAAACCTGGATGGCAGAGCCTCCTACACACCTAGGCCATATGGGACTAATCTGATGGGACCCCCGTTGTTGACTGAAACGTCCCGATGTAGGGCATGACTGTACTTCCCAACTCCAAGGGCACGGAAGTGTAGCCTGTGGGGCTTTGGAAAAGAACAGAGACGCTCAAGGCCTACTCTGGACCCACTGACTCAGAATCTACTGGGATAGTTCCCGGCTTTAAAGACCAGACGTAGTCCTCCTCTGCAGACATCTCATCAACGGTTTTTCACGCTGGGTTTTCCCTCATCTGAGAAAACAGGCCAAGAGATTGTGAGGATCCATAATTAGTGTTTTAAGACATTTGGCAGGACTCAGTGTTTTTCACGTTCTGTGATACTGGGATCTGCATCTGCACTGTAATGTGTTAAACCTTGAAATCTTGTCCAAAAGTCATGTCATTACCTAGAGAATCCTTCTGTGAATTCCAGGCAGATTGCCATCTTTCTGCTTCCGCCTCCTCACCTTGACAATGGGGAGAATAACGGTAACCTGCCTTTTGGATGTGAGGATTAAATGAGACAGTTGGTGCAAAGCAGTCGGCACAGGATCTGGCACAAAGTGAAGCCTTCAAGAAATTATGATTGCAGTAGTTTTGATTTCCCTCCAGTCGGAATACAGTTTAGTTGAAGTTAGTAGCTGTGCCACAGCTGTGTCTCAGGCTGGTGTCTGCCGCCCTGAGCTAAGCCATAAAAATCCCTGGAATAACTTTTCAAAAGCCTGTTAGCCTCTTGAGGCTCCTACACTTTTTTATTTTATTTTATTTTATTTTATTTTATTTTATTTTATTTTATTTTATTTTATTTTATTGCAGTAACAGTGGATCCTAAGATGATATAGCTTTCAGATGTACGTTGTAATATATTTTGAATTCTGTGTAGATTACATCGTGTTCACCACCCGAAAACTAATGATAGTCCGTCACCTCACATGTGAGCCTCATCACCCCTTTGGCTCTCTCCCCTCCCCCCTCCCCCTATGGTAACCACCAATGCAATCTCCTTTGCTCTGTGTGCGTTTGTCGTTGTTTTTATCTTCTCCTTATGAGTGAGATCACACGGTGTTTGACTTTGTCCCTCTGATTTATTTCACTTCACATAATACCCTCAAGGTCCATCGACGTTGTCACAAATGGGCGGATCTCATCATTTCTTAGGGCCGAGTGGCATTCCATTGTGTATACATACCACATCTTCTATATCCATTCTTCCCTTGATGGGCACCTAGGTTGCTTCCAAGTTTTGGCTGTTGTGAATAATGCTGCAGTGAGCCTAGGGGTGCATGTGTCCCTCTGCATTGGTGTTTTCAAGTTCTTTGGATGAATAGCCAGCAGTGGGCTAGCTGGATCATACATATGGTAGATGTATTCTTAGTTTTCTGAGGATACTCCATCCTGCTTTCCGTAGTGGCTGCACCAGTCTGCCCTCCCACCAGCAGTGCAGGAGAGTTCCCTTCTCTGCACATCCTCTCCGACACTTGTCTCTTGTCTTGTTAATTAGAGCCATTCTGACCAGAGTAAGGGGACATCTCCTTGTAGTTGTGATTTGCATTTCTCTGATCGCTAAGGATGTTGAGTCCCTTTCCATATGCCTGTTGGCCATCCGTATACCTTCTTTGGAGAAATCACTGCTCAGATCTTTTGCCCGCCTTTTCAATTGGGTTGTTGATGTTTTTTGCTGTTGAGATGTATGAGTTCTTTCTGTGTTTTGGATATTAACCCCTTATCCGATATACGGTTTGCAAGAATCTTCTCCCAGTTGTTAGGTTGTGTTTTGGTTTTGTGGATGGTTTCCTTTGCGGTGCAGAGGATGTTTTTTGACTTTGATGTAGTCCCGTTTGTTCATTTTGTATTTTGTTTCCCTTGCCCAGTCAGACGTGGTACTTGAAAATAGGCTGCTAAGACTGATGTCAAAGAGCACACTGCCTATGTTTGCTTGTAGACGTTGCATGGTTTCGGGTGTGACATTCAAGTGAAAGCCGAGGGAGGAGGCTGCAGTTCCCCGAGAGCGAGCGTAGCGGGGACCCTGCGTCCCTGTCAGCGCACCTTCCCGCTCCGCGAAGGTCCCAAGCATGTGGGCGGGGCCGCAGGAGTTCTCCCAGGAGGGTGTCCCCGTCGCTGTCCGCAGTCCACCGCCGGAGGGGGGGGGGCGGGGCAACGGCCGGGCAGCGTCTGGGCGGCGGCGCGCGCGCGCGCGCGCGAGGAGAGGAGAGGAGCGCGCGGCTGCTGGGCCGCCGTCCTGGGAGGCGTGGGAGGCGTCGGCGAGCCGCGCCTGCCTGCCCAGAGCCGAGCCCGGCGGAGTCCGGCCGCGCTGTGCTGCTCTCTCCCGGGCCGGGCTCGTCCGTTCCCCCCGGCGTCCGTGGACGGCGCTCCGCGTCCCCGCTGGGCACAGCAGCCCGGGCCGTGCACAGCCACGGCCGCTAGCCTGAGGAGGCCGTCCTTCAGCTCCCGCTCTTCCTGCTCGCCGGACACGGACGACCAGGGCGCCTGCGAAGAGGATTCCATCTGAGAGAGGTACCTGGGGGGCGTGGGCCTGGGGGCTGGTGGGAGGCGAGCGTGTCCCTGAGGAATAGGCTTGTGCGCCGAGAGGTGCCCGTCAGGTCGCGGGACAGCTGTGCGGCGCGGGGAGCGAGGGGGTCTCTTCGTGCGCTTGAGGCGTTCGTGGAACGGGCGGTGTGTGCCGGGCACCTGCCCAGGGGCCAGCCTGGGCATGCGGTGCCCGGGAGTCGGGCGCTGAAGCGCCAGCCGTGGTCTTGGCTTCTTGGAAGGACAGACGCGAAGTCGATAAGGACACTGGTCTCGAGGCGTTCTGAGGAGTGCGGGTCTCCCTCTTTTCGAGGCTACGTTCCGTTGGGGTTTTCACGAAGCCTGTTGTGGGCCTGAAGCTCAGGCCGGTTCAGGGGAAGTGGCCTGTCGAGGGCCACGTAAGATTTGTGTGCAGAGCCAGTGCTTTCCAAAGCCCGTGACTGTGCAGAAGTCTACCTGTTAGGGGTGCAGTGGGGGCTGTCCGGGGAGCGTTGTGAGCAGAGGTATGTGCCCCACACTTGAAAGCATGGAAGAGAAAGCGTGAGGCTGGAGGGTGCTCCGTTCGTTCCCTCCTTGCACAGAAAGTCTGGAGAGTTGACTTTGGGACAAGTCCTTCCTTTCCTCTGGTCGGTGCGTGTTCAGTGGTCTGGACACTTGGTGAGCAAGACTGACAGGCTGTTTGACGTACTGGCCCTCACAGCCTGGTTGGAAAGGACAGACAGGCAGCAACCAATTACCTAGGAGATACGTAAAAGCAATTTTGTGTTGAGTGTTGAGAAAGACGGCATTTCCTGTTAGACTTGGTGACTTAGGCAGTGATGTTGAAGCTGAGAGCAGATGCCTAAAAGAAAAGGAGGACCTGTGCGGGAGAGTGTTGGGACAGGGCAAGGGAGGAGTAGGGCCTGTCAGAGGAGCTGAAAGCATGCCCTGGAGACTGGGGGCCGCCGCGTAGGGACTGTAGGGTGGGGAAAAGAAAACTTTTCGATTGAGGCTGGCGCTTTCTCTAGGTTTTTGGGGACTAAGCGTGGTGATTCAGAACGTGGACTCTGGAGCCAGACTCTGTCACATGGGTCCTGGCTCTGCCACCTACGGGCTGTGTGAACTCGGGCAAGTTACTGTACCATTCTGTGTGTCAGTTTCCTGATCTGTAAAACGGGGATGATTATCATACACACTCCATAGGTGAGTGTAAAGGTGAGAGGATATTTCATATCCGTAAAGTACTTAGAGCAGTGTCTGGCCTTTAGCAGGCGTTAGTAGTGGTTGATTAAAGAAATGGCTAAATGCATACCTAACTATTCAAGGCTTGGAGGCTGTCCCTGGTGAAACGTGTGAACTTGAATGGATTACACCCAACTTTGTTTTGTTTTGTTTCCTTTCCGGCTTGCAGTTGCTACTGACCGCATCTGCAGCACTGTGGAATTAGAAATAATCTGCCTCGACTTGGCTGCTCTTGGTAAAACAATCTAATGCTGTCCAAATTATCCCAGGGAAATAAAAGCCTTTTCAGTAGCATAGTAGGGTTAGGCTTATTTAATATGTATTGTTTATATTGGTTTGTTTAGTGTTTGTTGGTAACTTTGTGTTTTTTCTTTTTTTTTTTTTTTGGCAAAGCTGCTCGGTTAAAAAAAGCAGATTAGCTAGGAAATGGTTCAGACCCAGAGAAAAGTAGAGAGTCGTGTAAGCAGAGCACGCCTTTCCTTGACTCTCTGTCGAGAGCTTTTGTGATTCCAGCTGCTCTCTGCCTCAGACACGGTGCCCTCTGCGTGTGCAGTCATCTAAACAGTTCAGGTCTGGGACCGTGGAGAATCCAAGGCGGTATAGTCATGCTTTGCTTAACAGTGGGGATGAGTTCTGAGGAGTGTGTCATGGTCAGGCAATCTCGAGACTGTGCAAACACCACGGAGTTCCTAAACCTGGATGGCAGAGCCTCCTACACACCTAGGCCATATGGGACTAATCTGATGGGACCCCCGTTGTTGACTGAAACGTCCCGATGTAGGGCATGACTGTACTTCCCAACTCCAAGGGCACGGAAGTGTAGCCTGTGGGGCTTTGGAAAAGAACAGAGACGCTCAAGGCCTACTCTGGACCCACTGACTCAGAATCTACTGGGATAGGTCCCGGCTTTAAAGACCAGACGTAGTCCTCCTCTGCAGACATCTCATCAACGGTTTTTCACGCTGGGTTTTCCCTCATCTGAGAAAACAGGCCAAGAGATTGTGAGGATCCATAATTAGTGTTTTAAGACATTTGGCAGGACTCAGTGTTTTTCACGTTCTGTGATACTGGGATCTGCATCTGCACTGTAATGTGTTAAACCTTGAAATCTTGTCCAAAAGTCATGTCATTACCTAGAGAATCCTTCTGTGAATTCCAGGCAGATTGCCATCTTTCTGCTTCCGCCTCCTCACCTTGACAATGGGGAGAATAACGGTAACCTGCCTTTTGGATGTGAGGATTAAATGAGACAGTTGGTGCAAAGCAGTCGGCACAGGATCTGGCACAAAGTGAAGCCTTCAAGAAATTATGATTGCAGTAGTTTTGATTTCCCTCCAGTCGGAATACAGTTTAGTTGAAGTTAGTAGCTGTGCCACAGCTGTGTCTCAGGCTGGTGTCTGCCGCCCTGAGCTAAGCCATAAAAATCCCTGGAATAACTTTTCAAAAGCCTGTTAGCCTCTTGAGGCTCCTACACTTTTTTATTTTATTTTATTTTATTTTATTTTATTTTATTTTATTTTATTTTATTTTATTGCAGTAACAGTGGATCCTAAGATGATATAGCTTTCAGATGTACGTTGTAATATATTTTGAATTCTGTGTAGATTACATCGTGTTCACCACCCGAAAACTAATGATAGTCCGTCACCTCACATGTGAGCCTCATCACCCCTTTGGCTCTCTCCCCTCCCCCCTCCCCCTATGGTAACCACCAATGCAATCTCCTTTGCTCTGTGTGCGTTTGTCGTTGTTTTTATCTTCTCCTTATGAGTGAGATCACACGGTGTTTGACTTTGTCCCTCTGATTTATTTCACTTCACATAATACCCTCAAGGTCCATCGACGTTGTCACAAATGGGCGGATCTCATCATTTCTTAGGGCCGAGTGGCATTCCATTGTGTATACATACCACATCTTCTTTATCCATTCTTCCCTTGATGGGCACCTAGGTTGCTTCCAAGTTTTGGCTGTTGTGAATAATGCTGCAGTGAGCCTAGGGGTGCATGTGTCCCTCTGCATTGGTGTTTTCAAGTTCTTTGGATGAATAGCCAGCAGTGGGCTAGCTGGATCATACATATGGTAGATGTATTCTTAGTTTTCTGAGGATACTCCATCCTGCTTTCCGTAGTGGCTGCACCAGTCTGCCCTCCCACCAGCAGTGCAGGAGAGTTCCCTTCTCTGCACATCCTCTCCGACACTTGTCTCTTGTCTTGTTAATTAGAGCCATTCTGACCAGAGTAAGGGGACATCTCCTTGTAGTTGTGATTTGCATTTCTCTGATCGCTAAGGATGTTGAGTCCCTTTCCATATGCCTGTTGGCCAT